>NW_028321888.1:2138181-2290909 GCF_036245765.1 Copidosoma floridanum
CGCCTATACAATTATAACTTCAAATACGTCGCTGTACGACCTATGGTTTCCGAGATATTGCTAAATTTTTCGGCCGGTGCCATTCTGAAGCGGATAGAACAAATTCCACGCACAGCAAGAGAGTGGTTGTGACGTCATCACTTTTTCGTATGATCCACAATTCTTACGCGATATCGAAAACAGTGATTCTTGCAACTTTCTGAATTTTTTTAACAATCTTGCACTCATAATAAGTTGTTCCGGAAGATAGGTATTTAAAAGTCTAGGTTTGTTGTGTATGAAGAAATCTTTTTTCCTCTAGTATCTGTGAGTTTTTATCAAAACCGTATATTTCTTACTCTACAATATTTTGTTTTATCTTGGTGAAAATACTGAGCAGTATTGGCAGTAACAAAAGAGCAACAATGTTCGTGTATTAAAAAAAAAAATATATATATGAATGCATTTATGTTACAATCGTACAGAAATTTTTTATCAAGAAAAAATAAAAAATAAACATGAAGGGGGCTTATACGTACTAAAACATTTTATATTGCGATAAAACCAAAAGAAATCATTTTACTACCTTAATCAATGTGTGATGTGTGACTTTTAGAATATTGTTAACCTAATACTAAAATGAGAATGTCAAAGATTACCGTGCAGAATAAACTAACTATACTGAAAAAAAAAAATTAAAAAGTGTTTTTGTTATTTAAATTATTATGTTGCCTGCACCTGAAAATTATAATTTTTCTTTCAGTAACACATTTAACTTTGAAAAAACACGTGGGCCACCTTAAACTAATAAGTAATCTGTATAACTTCCAATCTGCTGAATATACCTGCGCTTATGGGACTTGAAGCACCCTCATGATTGCTAATAATGTTTAATACAGCTGAGTTTTTAAAGTTTTTCCGTCTAATTTAGATGATTTTTGGTGCCAAGGTAGGCCATTAATTCAATAAATTGTCAACTGTTTTAGGGTATAACTGCTGGTTATCAAGTTGGAGCTGTAAAATATGTTTAAGTAGTATAATATTCATACTTGTAATAATTGATAGACGAGTAAAGCGTTTGAAAAATAAAAAAGGAAATATTTACCAGTTCATGTCTATCTGTAGTAGAAACTGAAATGAATTTCTCAACAATTTGATAAGTAGCCAATTTTTGACAAATCTTTTTTCTCTCAATCAACGATTTTATCCACTTTGTTTCAAATCATCAACTACACTGACAAAGCTGCTGTTGAATTCATCTACTTTTTTGAGAGGAACTAAAGTAAATACGATGTATGAAATACGGTGCTGTAGATTGTAATTCATACATAGTAAATTTTTAACACCACGAAATCACCGATATCGCTAACTTTTCTGCGGTTTCTTTTTCCGCCAGTACCGCTCCCAAGTTATCTTGCTTTATCGCGTAGATTTTTGAATTCAAAATATAATATACAACTCCCGTAGTACTTTTGGGTCTTTTTGCATCTCGAGAACTTCCTGAATGCCAATAACGTGGTATTTCAGTTGGAAACAGCTCAGTTATACTTTGCGTAAGAAAAATGAATCGGTCATGGACAATGCTAAAAATCATTAAATATTAACTGTAAAGATACGTCCGAAAAAATACATTGAAAATATAACGAAAAACTCTTGCAGCTTAGCACCTAAGACATGGCTATAAAATCATTGGTAAGATATAACGAAGTAGCCCCGTTGACCACTAGAAATAATTTTTTTTTTTTTTTTAATTAATGACACGTATTCTGAAGAGTTAATTTATCTAGGAACCTTTGTCAGTCCTGCTGTGCGATAAATTTTTCTTTGCGAATAAAAATATTATAGGTGAAAATAATCGTTCAACTCTTTAGCTGGTTATCCACGAGACAGTTTCTCATCTGCTATGCAGATGCTATTTGCCTATTTTATTGACCATGGTGTTGCACTGATCTCAATAACTGGTCGATGACCGCCCGTTGACTAGAAATTGTAACAAAGACACGCAGATGAAGTAAAATAGTTATTATGCAACAAGTGTGAAATATTTTGCCACACCAGTTTAGGAAATCTCATTTTGCATACTTGAAACAATGTAGGAAATATCAATTTTCCACACTATACATTATGATAAATTATTTTCCGTTTTCCATTGCAATATTTTTATGCACAAAGAAAAATTCATCTCACAGCAGGACTAACAAAGGTTTTTAAATAAACTATTAACTCTTTAAAATATTTTTTATTAATAAAAATAAAAATTATCTGATGGTCAACAGTGCTGCTTCATTATATCTGACGAATCATTTCATCGCGATATTTTAGGTGTTCAGCTGCGAGAAGGTGCAGAAGACGGCGTGCATTTAGTCTATTATCTAGAAGGTAAGTTTTTTATTACTGCATAAAGAAAAAGTTCATCATATTTTGCTGTTTTGATGCATGCTGATCATGTTACTTTTTTTAGAGTGGGCCATTCAAATAACTTAAAATGTTTGTAGCAATATTATAGCGCTCGAGACGAGTTTGCAATCCTTATAAACAGCAAGTCGAGCATATAAAATTTGCATAAAATCTATATTTAAGAAAAAAATAGCATTATACACGAAAAAATTGAAAGGTTATTAAAAATATCAGCATTCTTACTCATACTATCTCTTCTTAAAAAATTAATTTTTTATTATCAAGCTGGCTAGTAGATAACGGTGGAACGTTTCTTTCACATTGGTATTATTTTGGGATGCCTTGGCCTCTTGTATTTTTTTCTGATCATTTTCATAGCATTCTGAGAGTAACTCTCCATAATAAAATTGAAGAAAAAGGTGGCATATAGTATTTGAAAATTTATCGTTTTCCTCATTATTTGTACGGATAAGAACACAATGAAAAAAAAAAAAAAAAAAAAAAAAAAACAATTCCAGACATAAACAAGAATAAGCTAATACTGGGATATAATAATGTCACTTATCAAACAATGATTTTAAACTTTATCCAGAAACTTTACAAATAATTATGCATGAAGACCAACCTTGCTCTACACAACTCAAACCAGCATCCATATCTTGCGGTGTTGACTCACTATCTACGATTTCTATATTCGATTGAGTGACACGCTCAGAACCATAGGGTATAGGAAAATTTGATGAAAATGATTGAGAATTTGTAAATAAGCGATGGATTTCAGAGTAATCTTGAATAACCAATACGCTTAGATGAGGTGTTTTAAGGGAGTTTTATCGGTAAACGAATTAATAATGAGAATTAGATGAAAATTTGTGTACAAATGAATAAAGTCATAAAAATGACACGGTCAAAATTTGAAGGCACGAAGGTTTCTAGAAGCCGAGTAATTAATATTCATATTGATTTTATTTTGACATGTAGGCTTATGGGCTGCCGTCTTTTTAAGCGCTTATATTGCATTTACCTCGCTTATTAACACTGAACTTTAGATGAAAATTTTATCAATGATAAAAAAATATATAATAATCGTATTTCGTTTTATTAATCATCTTGAGCGTACTAGTGATAGAAGAAATTAACTAACAACTGAGGTAAAATCTACAAAAGGTTATGTTGTCACAGGAGAGCAAGCAATGTACTGGATGCGTTCAACACAAGTAAATTTTTAGCACCTCGATTTTGCATTGTGTTCCCACCAGTCTGAACTCCCAGATAGGTCATCAACGACACGGGAGTTAACGTCGTATAATTTACTTGATCTGGATTATTGGAAGCAGAAGGAATCATCTAGGCATATCGAAAAATAAATTAAGATAAATTAAAATGCAAAAAATATAGTTCAGAAAATTAAAATACATTGAAAATAGTGTTATTTATTATTCATATTCATTTTCATCAATACCAGTAGTATTGTGTAAAATTTGTATGAGACAAAACCAGACATGATTAAAAAACGCATTACAAGCAGTACAAAAGTAAAATTTTTCATTAAATATTTTTTACATAGTGGTCTTGATCACTGTGTACCTATTATACTATTACTATTACTGTATAAACAAGTGGACAAATATAATAAGGTGTTACTTACTTTTTTGATAAACGCCAAAATTACCGCTGGTTGAAGGATGCTTCCAAAAATTTTTACCTACTTTTATTCCGTATTTTATTCCGTATACTGTATAACTCAAAGGTAGACGTAATGTGAGAGCTCCATAGCACCATCTTCACGTGTTTAAGAAAAATTCTTAATCAATCAAACTTGCATGACAACTAAAAGCACATTTTAGTGATGATGTGCGAATCGTGATGAAGCTGCAGAGTTCACTGTATAACAGAAGTTCTCCTCGAGGAAGTGGCGGAGAAGGGTATGAGAATCCTACACAAACGGTGGCGATGACAGCGGCAGTGATCGTGTATATTCACCTACAGAGTATTCATAACCGTTAACACTGTTTACCTGACATGCAAGAATTATTTCTGTATACGAAGTTATACTCACGCTTGTTTTTATATTAATAAAATGTGACTCAACAAATAATACGTGACAGATTTTCAAATCCTATGTATATCACTTTCACACTGGATATGCTATCAGAACCAGTACACTGAGATACGCCTTAGAGCGTGGCACTATATACTACTTGACCTCGTGTAAGAGTAAGTTTTAGCCATTTACAGTTGGTATCTCAAGTATCTGTATCAATCTATACATTGACGACCACGCATGAAGTCTACTATGGATGCAGCCTTATGGCTTGTATATGCATGTATATGCTATCGTCATTAACTTAGTGTTCGGCTGTTTTTGAGGAGATTTATTCACTCGCTGAAAAAAATAAATGTTGTACTTTAACATGCTGGAAGTACATATAAATTTTTTCAATATTTTTTACCAGCCGAATTTTCAAGAAAAAAATTGCCGAAATTGCATGATTTAACATTGCTCTTATGGGAGAGAGCGATTATTCAGCCTTTGTTGCACAAATTTCGTGGCTAAAGATTTATTCATGATGAGAAAAAAGTTCAAATGAATAGCTTAACTTCTTAGGAAATGTCTTGGATTAAAAAATGTGCACCTTATTAGGCATTTAGAAGAAATATGTGTGCAAACGTAAACAAAGTCACGAGCAGGTCTTATGCTAAGTGCGTGAGAGAAAACCGAGCATTGTCTGCTGTCAGCTGGTCTTTTTACACGGAGCGAGACGTCTTTACAAAATTGCTTCTAGAATTTGTTAAATTGGAAATCATGATCTGAAACTTGGCCTAACCATTTTTAAGGCTTCAAACTATAGGGCTCAGCAAAAAAAAATTTGTTTTTTGAAAATTCATAACGGACGTTTGTTGTCGAAAGTTAAGTCCCTTCTTACTTTTTTTACGTTATTTTTTATCATGCAAACAACGTGTTTTCAAGTTTTTTTACTTGAACTATCGGAAACAAGCTGCTTTTAAGTGTACCGTAATTTGTTCATAACATTTAATGGTTTGACTTTTGAGCACTGATGAGTTGAACACAGTTAAATTAACCGTGATGTAGTAGGCGTACGTTTTCATGCATGGTTAGTACAACTCACTTTAACACGGTGTCGTACACCCGCTCACCCCGCCGGGAAAAACGACCGAACCTCCTTAACTGTGACACCAAACACTTACACAGCAAAGTAGACCTTAATAGTGTGCGATGTATTTTATACTACTTGAAGACGACTATACATTTTAAATTAGTGATACGAGCATATAAGCATGTTGTGTCGTGGATTAATAACCTTAAATTTCCAGTTGAAGTGAATTACAAATCATGATACCGGCAGTAAACTAAAAATTTTGTAACTCAATAACATCAGGAGGTTCCCTCTTATAGAGATACCAACCCATGTCATACATCATAAATTTACTTGCAAACTCAGATATAGTTGGTATCACTGGTGCAAAGCAGCATAGGCTAATCTGTGGATGTAAAATAGCTCGATCAATTTTCAATAGAATACCTTGAAATTTTGTAGTTCAAGACCTACTTTGCTAAGCATCATTTACAAGAGAAGAATCTTATGTGTACCGTCTGATTCTATCCACACAATCTTAAATGTTTTCAATAGCTTTCATGAAAAACTCTAATTCACCCATAAAATGCAAAATAACGAATCCATTAACTTTTAAGATACCACAATTATAATAGACATTAACAACGCAATCACCACAAATTGGTTCTCCAAACCTACGTCATCAGACAGATTCCTAAATTTGCAATCAAATCATCCTATCTCTTTAAAGAAAAACATGATTTTTAATTTACACGATAAAGCAATTTTAGTTTCACATCAAAAATTTTACAAAAACAAATTAAGAAAAGCTTAATCTCTACTAAGCCATAATAATGATCCAAAAGAATTTTATGATTCCATAATTAAACAACGTTGATACAAATACAAATCCAATATTCAAAACAGCCAAAATAGTAATAGCCCATCTTAAGATAACACTTTTAATTCTTCTCGTTTCCTTATTTTTCCTTTTTTTAATGATAACTTGTATAATAAATTCAAAACATCATGGAAAGAAGAAATTTTTCGCTTATACCTAAAATTAATAATATACTTAGCCCCTTAGTTCGTCTGGGTGAAGACAAGACTAATATGTTGGACAAAGTAAATACTATACAACACTTAAAATGCGATAACTGTAACACTCATTAGGTAGGTTAAACCAAACGTCTACTAAAAATAAAATTCAAGAAATATATTTGCTTAATGGGTAACTTGGTGGTATCTGCACACATAAGGATATCACAACATGCATTTAGCAAATACAACATAAAAATTCTAGATGTAGAAAATAATTTTAAAAAAAGAACTATTTTTGAAATAGTCTGTATTAATTTAAACAGCAGCAGTATCAACAAACAAAAGGAATCAAAAACCTCAGTAATGTATACACAAAAATTCTATACAAAATTGGTAAACACTCTAATAACCGCACATAAATTAGAATTTTACCGCTTGCCGTTGAAAATTTTACTTTCAAAATCATGTATTACCTAGTCATTACGGTGTGTGTGTGATCGTTGTTTCCCCAAATACGTACTAAAATCCAATATATACCTATTATCCAAAGAGCTCCACTCTCGTGTCTAATAATTTTATAGTCTTATTGTTTATTGTTATATATGTATTTATTGTATTTATTGACTGCATTGACAATTTTAACAGTTGTGCAATGTTTTCTGTATCCTTGTGTTTTACATCGGATCTTTCTATTAATATGTATCTTGTGATAAATGGATCTAGTCTACTACGTAACCGTTCTTCACAGGCATAGCAAGTTTCAAGTTTTATTTCGCTTTATAAGATCAACAAAGTCCAAACAATCCATCTATTTGTTATTTGTGACAAAAAGGTTACCTGAACGGAAATTGTAAGTAGGCGATCAGTAGGGCCTACTTAGGCTGCCTCTTTTGCCAACTGAAGTCCTACGTTGTCAGCGTCAGGTGGCGTTTGGTAGGCCCTAAGTAGGCTGCCTCCATTGACGTAACATAACCACCTTTCAGTTGATAAATATAGATATGTGCATATAAAAATACACATTGTATTATAATTGAACAAAAGTCATGCTTCATTTCAAACGAATCATATTGAATTTCTCCATGAAAATTTTTCATCACGGCATTGTTGATCACGTGTAGTTACAAAAATATAACCCTAAAATGAATAGAAATTTTATATAAATGAAGATATAAATGTCATCTTGAAAATATCTCTTATTCACAATTGATATCAAGTTTACAATATGAACATGTGATTCGTGAGTTAATTCTGAGGAACTATGAAATAATCACCAAGAAATTAATACAAATTAAATGCTCTCACTGCAGTTAACTTTTCTTTCATACAAAAACATATTGATTCAATTAAATGACAGATGAACTTGATTTGATGGTGGACATCTAAATGACAGTGTACAAGCTGTTGAATGTTCAATTTCATAATCTTAGTATCGTTTTGTAAATAGTTTTTATTGAAATTTTTTGGAGCAACAATTATTATTTCTAATTCAGTACTTTGAGAAACTTTGTTTAGTTGACAACGAATTTAATGTCGATTGATTTTGTCAGTCTCATTTGTATAAGAATACTCATTAATTATTTGTATAGGACTCAATGAAAGACACTTGTAACTTGTGTACCTGTGTATAATTTTACGCTACAGTTTACACTGCAACTGTAGCTGATACAACTGTATATACTATTCGAGACGTAAGATAAAGGTAGGTTTTGTAGGCTGCCTAATGAGTACCTCACGCACGCCCCCTGATGCGCCTACTTGTGCCCTCTGTAGGCTGCCTAAGTAGGGCCTCACGAACTAGAGAGGCAACTGACTTTTATTTCTGTTCGGGTATACTCTTATCATTATACATATAAAAAATTTGTTTTGTTCTGCATTGCATGACCAAAAATTAGTATAGTTTTGTGTACATATATTATAGCAAACATAAAAGTTCGTAGAATTCGTGAACCACGTGTAACATAAGTAGTATATTAAAGTATGTATATTTTTGCTTATGTGCACAAATACGGAATAATGAAATTTGTACCATTTAAATATCTGATTTTTTAAGACGTACTAAAATTAGGTGTACTCTGATTATTTGAGTTTCTATTTTACCAAGTTCAATAACATACGAGTTGGAAGTGTCACTTCTACCAGGAATCTCGAGACCCACAACTAATTTTGTATTTTAAAGTTTCTTTGCTCATTGTTATTTCTTTAGAGTTAAAATAAATACTTAATACAAAATATCGTGTAAGTAAATCATATCAATAAATAAATCTTATACACTCTATACTAAAAAATGATAAAATTATTAACAGCCATAATAATACATTCAGTTAATTTATTAAATAGTTCTTAACTGTATTACAATCTATGTAACTTTGCTTATATCATTGCATATACCAAAAACTTTTATTAAAATTAAGTGCTAAAAATTTGCTTGTATAGAAAGATACACGAAATTTTATATATATCCTTCTATATTATATAGTTAAATGTGTGGATCATTCAACATAACCCCCCACTGTCCCCCACCTCCCCCAAAAAGACCCCCCGCAACCCCTCCACTGCCTCCCACCGCCCCTCCACACAATTTTTCTTGCCCCATTACCCCCCATACGATTTTTTAACTGTTTCAATGCACTTCCATTGTTTGCGTGAATTTTTTTTTATAATTTGACTATATAATATGATTATTGATCGAAATGTTTGTTTTATTATTATTTTTGTAGGATAAAATTAATACGTAGTTATATACCTAATTGTGTATTTAAAACTACTAATCTCTGTCTAAGGCAATCATGTATACATATATGGTTGCTTATGGTGCAACCATTTAAGTGCAAAATAAAAAACTGCACTAGCAGTATAAGAACCTGGCTTATAAAACCCTAACGCCATCTTATAATTAAAAAAAAATTAATCTATTGAAATCAGTTCCTGTTGCTTCATTTTTTATCAACATCAAGTTTTATACAATGTTCATTGTAGTGCTGGCATCATTATTTTTTTAACACCAAGTTACCTTACAGATAACTTCTGCGGTAAACTATTACTGGCTATAGTAGCATATAAGCCATGGTTTCTAATTATTTTCTGTATTGATTCGAAGTAGTTTAAAAAAGCAATAATAAATATTGAATAAATCGTACGGTGATTGATATTGAATATCAAAGTACGGTAAAATTATATTTTGTTCCATCTGTGACCAAAAATTTATAAGAGCAACACTTTGACGGTCTTATTTAAATATACATAGCCCGAAACCAATGAAATTCGTAAACATTGTGGAAGAGAATTTTCAAAAAAAGATGAATTAAAAAAGCATTACAATTAAGTCTATAAAAAAGTAATTCAAAAATTCTAATAGTATGTGAATAACTATCAATCATGATAGTAATATTTGATACATAACTTTCTTACTTCGAACAGAGTACAGATTGAACTATTTTAAATAAAAATCAAAGGTCAATATGTACCCATCAATATTAAAGTATCTATGAAAATAAGAAACAAAATCAACAACAGATAGAACTGATTTACAATAAATAATTATTAAATAACAATATTTATTACAACAATATTTTCAGTACTATGCTGGAATTCATTTTTTTTTGGAAGTTGAATAATCATATTTCATTTACGTCTATTATAAACCACTTTTTAATATTTACCACAGACCCACTAAAGCTTTTATGACAACCAGAATTAACTTACCTGAAACGTGTTTATTATAGTTTTTATGTAATTAATATTATTACTTACTAAATTTATGTGTTTTAAATCAAAAAATTTCTTTTTCATTTTAACCCTGTTGCCTCCTACCTCAAACCTGATGTTAAGGTTTACAATTTTTTTTTGTTGTAATTTTAGCACTGACGAATGAAAAAATATCGCTGAGAAAGTGCTATTTTTTATTTATCTGGGAATCTAAGTGCTCATAAATAATAGAGGTTATGATTGCGGGCTTTAATAGTTACAGTTTCGTTGTATTAGTGTGTAGAGAGTATAATCAAATTATTTTTGTAATTTTAGCACTGTCAAATGGAAAGATATTGCTGAAAAAGTGCTATTTTTTAATTATCTGGGAATCAAAGTGCTCATAACTAATAGAGGTTATAATTGCGGGCTCTTTTACTTACATTTTAGTTGTATTAGTGTATAGAGAGTATAGTAAAAAATTTTTTGGAATTGTACCACCAGCGAATGGAAAGATATCGCTGAAAAAGTGCTGTTTTTTTCGAATGTATTGAGTATTGATGAGGATATAACTGATAAAGGTTATAATTGCGGGCTTTAATACTTTCAGTTTTGTTGTATCAGTCTATAGAGAGTATAATTAATTTTTTTTTTTTTTCTTTGTAATTTTAACTCTAGCCAATAGAAAGATATCGCTGAAAAAATGCTACTTTTTTAAATATCTGGGTATCTAAGTGCTTATAACTAATGGAGGTTATGATTGCGGGCTCTTATACTTACAGTCTAGTTGTATTAGTGTATTAAGAGTAAAATAAATTTTTTTTGTAATTTTAACACTGGCGAATGGAAAGATATCGTTGAAAAAGTGCTATTTTTCTAACTATCTGGGTATCTAAGTGCTTATAACTAATAGAGGTTACGATTGCGGGCTCTTATACTTACAATCTAGTTGTATTAGTGTATTGAGAGTATAATAAACTTTTTTTTGTAATTTTAGCACTGGCGACTGGAGAAATACTGCCGAAAAAGTGCTGTTTAAAATACATTCCATATGTCAAATGCCTTGCAAATGATTGAGGTTATGTTTGTTGTTACTTTTAACTTATGTATAGTTATTGTAGAGTACATTGCCAATAATTAAAATGTTATTCCATTATTACAAGCCAATAGGAAGATGTATTTGAATATCTCTACTTGCACCTCATGTATACGTGTTATATGTTAAATTTGTATATCGTTTTTCGGACTTTAAAATTTTTTTTTGGCAGTTTTTATGATTAATTACTATATTTTATATTTGTATAATGTATTTTTGGTAATTAATTAGTTGTTAAACCAAATAAAATAACTTTAGATTTTCGTTGGATTCCAACGTTTGAAACTTCAGGTATATACTAATAGGGAATTGGCGTGTTAATCGTGCAAAGGGGTGGAGCCCCACTAATGTATATATACATGTTATAGTGCTTCACGTCCAGCTCTTTTAAAGGGCAATGCTCAGGGCACTTAGCACTTAAGAGAAGGAAGGAAAAAGGGATTGGAGGCCTCCCATTACTGAGAGGGGGTAGAGGGAAATTAGGTAATTTTGCTGTGAAGGTCGCCTAAATCCTCCTCAAGGTGCATTGCCTGGGTGCAAAAGCACATAAGAAAATTCACAGAGATACCTGCCTGAAAAAGTCGCACTGGCCGGAAATCGAAACTATGCAGAAAATAGTTTTTCAAGAAAATGATACGTTTAAAGCAATAGAAAACTCTGAAACGGCATTAACGGCTTGGTTTCAATTGTATAAAATAGATAGTTTCGCAAAAAAATTAGATACGTGAATATTCCAAAAAATAACTGTCTTAATTCCACAGTAAAAACTTCGGTTAGAAAAAAAGAGTTAGACGTATGTTAACAATAGGGCGCCTAAACATAGTGTCACCTAAGGGCTTGAGCGTTTTTTTTTTTAAATCAATTTCAAATTGGGTGGGTGAAGCTTAATCTTTTTTAAGTTCAAGAACATTTTATGACATACATTTTAGTACGTTTAAATATAATGCCATTGCTTAAAGTTACGTTAAACATGACTCTAAAATACATGAAATATTTCATAAAGTTTGTACCTTTATGCTGCCATATCAACTGAGAAAACTTTTCGCATGGTTTTTAATATCTGAAGACGTTTGCGGTAAGTCAATTTGGGAATCATTCCAAAAAATTTTTTTTTTATTGAAAATTCAAAAGATGATAAATAAAATAATGCTTTATTACATTTAAGCGAAATCTCCAAATTTAAGAGAAATTCATGTAAAAATTATGGATAACCAGAACCAAATGAATCAGTAAAATTTGAAAATATTGAGAACAATAAAACTTTTACTGATGTAGTAAAAAATTTTAAGGATTTATTTGCTAACCTAAATAGTGACAAAAAAATAATTTTTAATAGAAATATGAACAGTGACACAAATATATATTTTATTGATGGTCCAGGAAGTTCTGGAAAAACACTTTTATACAAAACATAAATTCTTTTTTTGTTTAAAAAGAAAAAAAGTTATATCTATCGCTTGGACTGGAATTGCTTAAATTTTATTACCTAAAGAAATGACAAGTCAAAGAACATTTTGATTCCCATTAGATGTCAATAACATTAAAACTTCTTTCTTAGAATACAAGCTGATTAAAAAAAATTACGAGAAGTAAATGTCATTATTTGGGACGAAACTTTCATAAGCCCTAAAAAGCTTTGGAAATAGTAGATAAAACTTTTAAAGATTCATGTGATAATGATATTTCATTCGGTGGAAAATTATTTATTACAAAAGGCGATTTTTGACAAATACTTCCGATAATAAAGCATGCGTGTGACAGTTTTGTAATTCGTGAAACTATTAGGTATTCATTTCTATGGAAACACTGTAAAATTATGAAATTGAAAAGTAATATGCGGTGTGCTGATGTACAATTTTCATAATTGTTAATGGACATTGGAAATGGAGCAATAAAGTCTTTTGAAATTCCACAGGGATGGGAAACTGATGATGTTTTTAAGAAAAATTAAAGGGATGGTGTAAATAGCTGCTTATACAAAGTAATTGTAACAATTCATAACGAACTTCCATAGATTTTAAATAATAAAATTTTGAGTTTCATTAAAGGTAAAGAACATACTTATTACAGCACAGATTATGCAAAATATAAATTGAATTATCGCACAGATGAAAATTTAAACATAAATTTTTCTATAGAAACTGTAAATAATATTCATTAAGGATTACAGCCACATGTTTTAAATTTTAAAGTAGATGCTATTGTTATGTGGATAAGAAACTCGAATATATTTGATGGGTTGTGGAATGGCACTAGATAACGTATAACAAAATTATCTAAATATAATTTAGAAGCAGAAATAATAACCGGTGAAAAATCTGCTGATAAAGTTTTCATTCCAATAATTAAGGTAGATACCGGTTTCAATTTATCTCTACCGTTTATTATATACAGAAAACAATTTTCAATAGTTCTAGCTTTTTTCATGATAATCAATAAGTCGCAAGGTCATAGTTATGATAAATTAGGATTTTACTACAAAAGACCTTTGTTTTCTCATGGTAAACTATACATATTGTTATCAAGATGTAAAAATCCTGAGAATATATTTGTACAAAATAATTCGGAGAACCAAGCAAACAAAAGCTTATTCCTTATAATTTTTTATTTTTCTCTAAGAAAGTGAGTTTTTTAAGATATATAATGCATCTTGAAAATTAGCATTTTAATAAGTGAAAGGATAAAAAAAACTAATGTAGTAAGATACTGTATTTTAAATTCTTAAATAAAAAAAAAAATAGAAATGCTCACATTACAAAACTTTTCATGCATATTATAACTTTGACATTTATTTTGAAAATTTTTGAATTTTGGTCAAAAATTTATCTCAGAAAATTGAAGGACAGGACAGCCTTTAAATTCGAACTAGAAATTCTGCAATGACAAAAATCGTCGTATATTTTTAATCGCCGATTTCATAATTATATAAATTTCATACTTTTATTTTTTGTGCCAAATACTATTTTGCTGCTGTGTTCGAATGTCAATAAATATTGATTAATTAATGTTTCAATTCATACGATGATACAGATATGTATATTTTTCTTTTACAAATAAGCTTTTCTAATAAAATTTTTATCTCTGAATACCTTAACTCCAAATATAAGTTGTATTTATCATATAAAAAAATATTGTGATACCAAACTATATGTTGTACGTATATTTTAAGTATACTGGAATGTGAGAGACATCATTAAGAAAAGTAAGAAAACTGAACAATATTTGATCATTTATCTAACAAGTCCATTATTTTGTAGATATTAAATTTAAATCATATGTTGTTATTAAATTTTCAAGTTTTGAATGTTGTTGGGGGTTGGCACACGAAGCGTGCAAGAGAGCGTAGCCCCACTAGTATAAATATAACACCCGTCCGCCACTCAAGTTGATTTTTACGGGCACCGTCTACTACAGTAGAGGGTGTTGATTCTAAGTCCTCAGCCCCCAGTACCTAACTGTTTCGTAACCCTTTATCCTCCTTTTTTCCCATTTTTACTTCTTCTACTCCCTTTTTTTTGACCCCTCGTCCCCGCAATTTTTCCCCAAGGTCCGCACTCATTCAAGATGCCCACAGAGCCTATCTCCGGATCGCCTCGTCGTAGCGTCCTGCCCTCTTTCCATTGCTATGACGCCTCACTTTCCTTACTTGTCTTGCACCTACCATGGACGTACGTGAGGTCTGCGGGGGCATCGCCCTATGTCGTGGGACCAGTCACAAGGCTTGGGAATAAATATCGGATGGAAACAACTCTAAAAACTTTCCTTAGAATTGCACCGACTGGGATTTAAACCCGTTCCCCATTCGAGCAGCCGTGTCTCCGCTGACGAAGACTTGCGCCTTAGTCAACTGAGCTACGACTGTTCTATACGAAATTCTATATTTAATGATTACGAAGCAAACAGAAGTAAAAGTAATGCCTCATTGTACCCACACATAAATATGGTCACTTTAATATACATCGTAAGAGAATAGACTAGCAATCGATTACAGAAGGACACAAATACCCGGAAAACAGTTTGTGTTGGATTGAGCTGTACCATATAACGTCGAATACTTGAGATACGAGAAGGCAGATATTAATTACTTAATTAGTGGTCCAGCAGCAGTACACTCGATAAGGAGGCTTATATAATGCCATAACCATACTTTCGTAGAATATTCGTCTAAGTATCTTCGTGAGCTAGGATAGTCTTTCGGTGCCCTACGCATCGGCAGATCAAATAATTGTAGTAGCTGCTTCTACTGCGTATGCTCTACGATTCTGGAGCATCGGTTGAAATATTGATCGTGTCATATGAGCGCTTATAAGTGTGAGTGCCTTTTGGTAACATTCTCGTTGTAGATGTGACATGTATGCTTGTATGAGTATAATGAAATTATCATTTGAGCTTTGATGATAGGATTCTGACCAAAGATGGGAGAATATACATTGTAGGCACAGCTGGCACGGGAGTCACTTATCACGCGCGTTTAAAAATACTCTTCGTCACTAGATTCATGCAGTTATCTTATACACAACATAATAAAATCTTATCTTGAATATTAAGGTTTAACTTTCATTAGGATATAAATAAGTCAGTTATAAATCAATGATTATTCAGATTGTTATAATACATCACTATTTTTGGATGTAAAAAACTTGGAAAACTGAGCGTATCTCAATAATTAATATAAAGAATTTAAACAAAATCTAACAATTCACTGAAAAGTTTGTGGTAGAATATATGTCCACGACACAAGTTATCTATAATATCTTGTAGATAACTTACTTATATCTTGTATTGACTATTTTAACGCTGTAACTGTTCACGGTGCTTGTTTTAGAGTTGGCATGTATGATGTTATTAGCTTGAAAAATAGTGAAATTGAATTCATCTGGATGAAAAGTATTAAGAAAGTTACAGAACCCGAAAAAAAGTTGTAAAAAAGAAACGAAAAATGCAAAAATACGTAGAGATTTTCATTAAGCCATATAATGACATTATTTTAGATGAGAAGACTGATGCATACATTGTTGAACGTAATAGCTTTAATGATAGAGTTATTAATTTGAATGAAATTTCAGCCATGCTATTAGTCACATATATTAATAAAAATGGTACTTGGTAACGTGTTGTGCTCTGATGTTTTTAGTAATTGCGTATACATGAAGATCTTGCATAGTTCATTTTTTTTCTAATACATGTTTTTTGTAATAAATTTTTTAGTCTTGGAAGTTGAAAGCAAAAGCAAAAAAAAGTAAAAGGGTATAGATTTTTCAAAAATTATTTTTAAAGTAACGAAAATTCAATATGTTTTATATCATTTCTTAAAACTTTTATACATATTAACCTTATAACTGTATTTTGTAAAAGAAATTGCCTCTTCACACTGTAAAATAAAAATTTTTATTCAAGCAAACTATTGTAAAACATAAGTTTTAGTATTTAATTTTTATGATATTTAATTTATTTTTAACTAAATTGTAAATCATTATAATGTATTAGTTACCAGTACCACTTACAATAGTGTAATAAGTGGAAAATTATAATAAAGAATATGAACGCCTCGAATAAATTGCTCAACTCTAAAACATACCGTATAATTTTTAAAATATTTCAGAGCGATACGATACACAAAAATGCATACAAAAATATACATGTGTATAAATTCAAAAGTTGACCATGAATTAAAAATCATAAAAAACAGAAATGAATATGCTCTGTTGCAATCTTATAGTCGATAATGAAAGTATCGCTCCCTTAATACTTGTCTTATGTTAATAATAATAGTATTTGTTTGCACCGGGAAGTAATGCTGGGATGACAACTGTCGCGAGTAGAAATCAGGTTCACCGGGCTAATAAATCATCACGTTCCTTAAAAACTATGTACGAATTTATTAACAGAAAATTACTCATAAATGATTGCTGTGAGAGAAGCGTTCTCAACAGCGGCCGTGAACTGACTGACTATTGCGCAGAACAGTGAATTTGAATGTCTCAAGCATTTTAGGCTTATACTTTGAAATAATAGAGTGAAAATAGCTAGCGGTTAAGAAAAGATAAACATAAGCTTAATACAGATGAAAGTCTTCGTTTTGATTTTGCATGTAAAGAGATAGTAGAGATAAGAAAAGCGTTACTATTGTAAGAGAAAGAATGTTGATGTAAATGTAGCGCAATAAATATAACGTTTAAACTAAACAGTATTTATGTGTGCAAATATGTAGCCGACAAAGTTCTTTTTCAATAAACTTAACTATGGCGCAACTGTCTCGCAAATCCGATTGTAGAATGTCTTTAATTCTTACCTTACTATGAAATAAAAAGTTTATTTTATCGATCACTCTCATTTACTGCACTTCAAGATAAATCCCTGGAGTCATACGTGACAACTAACGACGAAATTGTTGGGCAATTCTTCACTTTTTACAATAAACCAAACTAAGAAGTATAACTTAATTTTAACAAAAAAAGGACACGAGGCTGAGGGAAAAATTTTAACATAATCCATAACAATAAAACTTATTCTACTAATCGCGAAAGGCCGCTAGTGAACAAATTCAAAAACAAAACAAATAATCACCGATGTTGGAGGGGGAAGGACCAGGACCACAAAAGACCAACGTGCTAAGCGATCAAATTAACAAAAAGAAACTAGATGGGAATACGGGCAAGACTTTAAGTACTGCTGTGAACAAACGTACCCCAGATATCTGATGGACGAAATCAGGACCACCCTTTGATTGGTATATTAAACAATTGATGGTTTTATGTCCTTATTCTTAAAAGTCTTGCGACTTACGCCCCTTCAAGCTATAAAGTAATTTGCTCACCTCAATCTCCTTTTCAGTCCTTTCCTTTATTAACCAAAATCAAAAACTGACACTCTTCCTTGTCTCTTTCTCGAAGCACACCTCGACTTTTTCTTTCCGATCCCCATCCCTCACCCGCGTAACCGTGTTCGCCGATTCCGCCGTGATACGCGACCAATCTCATACCAATAGAGAAATCGGTGACATAACCACGCCTCCTTTCCATATGTCATCGATCCATGACGAAATTTTCCACGCAACAGCATGACACAAAACAAATTTATTTAAAGACCCTTCCAATGATTGTATAATTAAGTTATTATAGTAAGAAAGTTATATGCTATATAGGATAAGCATACTAGTTGGAGTCTTACATGGCTAAGTTATTTTTAGAATACAATTTACACTACTCAAATTTTTATCATGCGATGTATTTTTTGATGCGGTCTTAGAATTTGTTCCTAACAAATTTCTACTACTTCTGCTTCTGAAATTATAGTAGTGCACTCTCATCGCCCATGTTAACTGTCTTTATTACTTAAACAAATTTTCATTGAAAATTAAATTTTTCAGCATACAGTATAATGTTACAAAATAAAATTGAAACATACATTTGAAAAAGTATAATCACCTTGAAGCTTACATGTTAAGTTTGCAAAAATATATTCAATGCATTTACTAATCTTTTGTAAAAGTCAAATTTTTATACTTCATTTACGATTTATATTGCTGCTTCTAAGAAGGACCACGTCTTTGTTCTATAAATTTATTTTTTGAGTACAACAAAAACAAATTTTTTATTTCACCATAAAAATGACTTTTTCCGAAGACAATTTCCACGTAAAATATAATAAATGTATGATTCAAGGTACTAGGATTTGCCCTATTTTTAGAGGTAAAAAATACAAAACGGTTAATTTTTAGAGTAACTTACAAAATAGGTAGCTTATGTAAATCTCACCGCTGTTTGTTAGACCCTGTTTTCTTAATGAATGTAAGAGTATATTAAATATATGACATTCTTTTCACTAACTGGCTAAAATTTGGAATAAAAATAACATACATAATATACTGTAAAAACAGTTTTTTGCGATTTTGCAACAGAAAAGAATGAATACATTTTTATCTGTCCATCTATTTTTTTCTTGACATTTGCTCCAAATCAACTTATTTTAGTGTATATTTGCTCATTTTTTTATGACACTACTAACCTTTGGATCTAGAACCCATTTACTCAAACATTAAAATACCTACTTTAATCTTTGGCCTTACGAATGTTTCAATAGTTAGCAAGAACTAAACTTTCTTTAGAGACAAATTTCAGGAAATTGATCGACGTTTTTTCAGCATCTTCACTTACATTTAAATGTTTTGATGTCTACATCGCTTTGGCATCAATATATTCAGTGAATTACTTATATTTTGTTTACTGATTATACTTTTGTGTTTTTTTTCTGTTTTCATATCAATTTCTTTTTAATTTTATATACTGTTAGCAACAAATCCACATTTTGTAACTCATGTTTTACAGGATTACTCTTGTAATATCTATTTCTCTCATAAAAACTACCTTTAATAACAGTCTTAGAGTAAGCAAGTTTGACATGTTACAAATCCTTATGTAAACTATTCATTTTATTTAATAGGAATTAATGATAAATTTATTGCGATTATATAGTTGAAGTTAAAAAAAAATAACAAAATTGTGTTTTATATAACTTAATTTTTGGGATTGGAAACAGTTTGGACTTGCTTACTTATAAAATCTATTTTCAATTTCCTTTTGGTCGTCAACAGTAACACGCGAGATCTTAAGCAATTTTCTGTCAACATATTTTTAAGACGTATCCTTACAACATCGCACTTATGATTCTCTGTAGTGTCCCCTCTAATTATCTTGGTTATGCTTAGTAACTCTAGGACACATTTGTTGACACCCTCAAAGTAGTACACTTATATCTAACCACAAAGCCCTCTGTGAAAGTCACTTATATTAGTTAATATTGGCCTGTATTACCTGTAAGTCACTACTCACCTATATTAGTTACTCATATTAGTCACCTTTAGTTGTCAACTGTTACACTCCGAAACTTCTAAAAACGACAATATTGAGGCATTATTAAGACTGCGCACTCTTGTTTTACCTGCAATGCCTTCTTAAGCAATTGTCTAAAACACTCAGACACTTCTAGACATATTTGTCAGCGTTCTTGAGGTGGCACATGTATGCCTACCTACCCTGTGATGGTCATCTGTAACACTCAGACCCTTCTAAACACATCTGTCGTGTCGATGTCCTTGAGGCAGTACACTCATTTTTTTCGTAGTATCTCCTCCAGTCATCTTTCGTTACGCTCAGGAAACCCTGACTATATTTGTGTTTGTTCTTAAGGTAACACGCTAATGTCTTCCTGCATCACCCTCTCAGGTTATCTATTGCTACGCTCAGGGACTTCAGGACATGCTTGTCGATGTCGTCGACGTAACTCACTCATATTAAATAGCACACTTATGTTTACATCTTTGAGGTAGCGCTTTTATAATAAAGAGGGTATAAAGTGGAGTGTGGCTGAAGACGACATTCTCAGGACTACAGGCGTGATATAAGCGGTGGAGAGAAAAACAGATTCACACTCATACATATCACTGCTTGGCTTGTTATTTTCCCAGTTAGTCCCAAAAATGATATAGTAAATTGGTGACTGTCGGACACTTCAGCCACTTTCCCATTTGTACCCTCTCTAACTTATATCTACGTACAGTACCCGCTCTGATAATTATCTATAATACTCTTAAACATTTATGTCGATGTTCTTGGAGTAGCACATTTATAACTATCTGTAGTAACCCTTGTGATAGTCATATGTAATACTTGCACACTCCTGAACACGTGTGTTGATGTACTCGATGCCGCACACGCATGCCTTTTCGCAGAACCCTCTTAAGTCATCTTCTGTCACGCTGCGAAAACCCTGAACACATTCGTTAACATTCTTGAAGTAATACACTCATGTCTTCCCGCAGTACGCCCTCAGATCATTGTCTGTTTCCTTCAGGAACTCCAGGACACATTTATGGATGTCATGGAGGAAGCACAGTTATATCTTACCATAGCACGTTCTGCGGTAGTCATGATTAACATTTAAACACTCCTCAACATATTTTTCGACGTCCTGGAGACAGTGTACTACTATTGTTATACAGTACCTCATTTAGTTATGAATTTTAATACTAAGGAACTTCTGGAAACGTTAATAAAAATCTCTAAGACAGCACACTCATAGGAAAAAACATCTCTGTTTTCTAGATTGCCTTATTTTATCAGAGAACTTGTATTTCTCCCTTCCTATCTTTTACTTTGAACTTTATTTACAAGTATTCTAGTATTTCTATTATTCTAAACTACTAAAATGTCGCGTTTAATATTAACTTCTTACTAATAGTACAGTGATTTTTCACTCAATATAATTATAAATAAGCTATATTAGCTTGTGTACAATTAAATAAGATAATTGAATTTAATGCAACGCAATGTAAAATCATCTATAAAATTAAATTTCAAAATTTTCTAAAATTGTTTCCACTAGTTTAATCAGCATCATCTGATGTATGTTTTTCACCTATAGCAACAGCAAATTTCTGATACGTAGCACAGAATTTTCTGATCTTATACACACGATCAAGAAACGGAAAAACTTGTGATACGTGTCAAGATTTTTTCAGCTATAGTATACGGTGAATCACATCATTTAAACTAGCGGAGACCTCTTTCATAGCTATAAAAAATCATTTTATAAAATTTAACTTGATACTTACATGACATGATAAAAATTTACATTCTTCTTTTATTTTCAGGTTTGCGATAAAAATCCTGTCGATGAACACTCGTTAGACTATGATGAACACAATCCATTTACAATTTGTGCTATATCATTTACACCAATTTATCGAGGAAAACCTGAAGTAAAGTGCCCGTTTTGTAATGTTAGCTATCAAGTGCAATTTAAAAACTTGGCTTGTAATATTTGTGAAGTCTCGCTAATTGGTAAACAATGTAGTGGATTGAAACTAAGCTTAATACAAACAAAAAATTAATGATTGACTCATTTACGTATACATTCATGTACACATGAATACACAAATCGGTGTACAACGATGTATATATATATATAAACACATTTGTTACATTATCAGCTCTGAAAAATTCATACTTATTTATAATAAATTAAGTCATTTTTTTTAAATTATGTGAAAATACATTCATCCTTCTCCGTATTATTTTGCAAGTTTTTAAATTTTATTTAGAAATAATAATTTTGTCGTTTCATTGTCTTATTCTTGTTTTGTCAAATTCATAATTGTTCAAAACTGACCATAAAAGTTAGATAAAATACAATGAGTACACAACAATAAAGTATGTTAAATAAATTAGCTTTTATTCTCTTAGTTTTTTTGTAAGAAACACTGGAGTCAGATTAGTTTTTTTAGGTAAGTACCACGGAGATATACAACAAGATACAAAAAAGGAACGTTTTTATTACAGAAAGGTTACAAATAAAGATATAAATTTAACGATAATGCAGGATGTTGTCACGACAAAAAAAGGCAATACAAAAGCTGAAGGTGTAAAAGACGTAGTGACATTTTTTTTAAAGTTTTAAGAGTTTGCTCCTAGCCTAGGAAAAGTTGGTACAGACGAACGAAATATTAGACTGAAAATTTAGGATTTTAACCTAATTGTTAAGGAAGAAAAATGAAGAACGAGTAGCAAAGTAATTCAACAGCAAAGCCAAAACTTAGAGATCCAATTCTTCATACCGAAAACAAAAGGACAAAGAATGTTGTTGGTTGTTCTGAGGGAAACAGATGCAAAATTTGTTAGAAAAAATAAGTCGAATTAAACTAAGACTAGTATTCTGCCAAGTAAGAAAAAAAGTTATCGTGACAAGGTATTTTATAAGTTAAGGTTATGGCCCTGTTTTATCAGATTGCAAAGAAAAACATAGGCCAAAGCTATTCTTTAAGTGCTGAAACTCGATCCACCAAAAAAAAGAATATAGGGTAGTAGCATGGCAAGGTTTTTCCTCTGTAAGACAAAAAAAAAGCTGCTGAGTATTTTAAAGATTAAGTATTATCAAAACATAATCATAAAAGGTACTTTTAAATCATTATTTCGTTAGATTTATTTCTGTATTTTGAAATAAAATTCTTATACTTTTTCTTAATACAAGCTAATTCAAAAAATTAGTGTCCTATACAAGAAATTATAACGTATATTTGACTAAATGATTTTCACTAACCACAAATTGTTTTTTGATCTAAATAACGTTCCACTCTTTGATTCTATGCCTTAGTTTTTTTTATAAATCTATTAAAAATTATACACAGAAAAAATCAGAGCAAAAGTTTTTAATTCTATAAATGACTATAAATACAAAAAATTTACCTTCTTTACCAATTATCTTAAACAGAAAATAATTTTGTATAATTTTAGCATTTTTCATAGCAACTAACAAGTCTAAAGTTAAACACAAAAGGTTAAAGTTGATTAAAGTAACCGTCATATTTCAATAAAACGGAAAAGATAATATTTGTCTTGTCGAGGTAAATGAAGATATTGGTGAAGTCCAGTACATAAAGATTCCGTAAGCTTGGAAGTCCAGTGTATAAAAATTCCGTAAGCTTGTTAATTGTTTAAAGTATAATTTTACCATATAATATTCTTATTTCTGTTCAATAAAACAATTAATAAGCTAACTAGATATAAAAAAAAAATTAGCGTTCTAAAGAATGACATATATATATGTTGGCTTAAAAATTTGTTGTCTAATTTGAGACAAAATAATAAAATAATGAATATTTTGCCTTAACTTTCGTCTGCTGGTTTGTATCAGTAAAATGTAGCTTCAATTCGTGAGTGGCGTGACCAGTACTCTTAAATTTAATTATCATGCAGTACATCATAGCCCCACAATTATTCTTCAGTGTTTCTTAAAAGGTTTAGTACCTTTTTAATATTTTGAAATATAACAGCAAAATGTTATTGTTGCTTGCACTACTTTAACAACTTTATATTTTTTGGTAATTTTATTTAATTTTAGCTTTTTTAACGCGGTTCCGGGGTGGATCAAAAGCCACGCGGCATGGGGGGGGGGGGGTTTAAGTGGGTATGGGTGGTCTAATAAAAAAAATCTACCGAGTCCCACACTACCGCTGTCCCTGCGGTGTACCTCAATGCATTTTCCATCCCTCCACAAAAAAAATAAAAAAAATAAAAAAAAAAATATAAAAAATAAAAACTACCACTACCACCACCACTACCACTACCACTACCACTACCACTGCCACTACCATACTACTTCTACTATCACTACTACAACTACAACTTCTACTACTACGGATTACTTCTCGCGAGCTTTCTCAACAGTTCTCGTTTAACACGAAGCTGACATACTGGTAATAACTAGCCGTATAGTCCTCCAGGACTTGCCAGTCAAACACCCGTGCTGCTATTTGTGACAACACCAGCTTAAGATCGATAATCATACCCTGGTTACCCGGCCACCTGAACTTTGCTGAAGTACCAGAGTTCATGACGATGAGATCTAGCCTTGCGGCTATCTCCAGCACCGCCTGCCCCCTGGAGTCGGTTCTCGGCTCCCTTCAAGAGATGGCCTTGCAGTTGAAGTCGCCGGACAGGACTACGTTACCGTATTTCCCACACACGCGAACAGCATCCTCGAGTTTAGCATGCCGCCCTCTTAAAAAATTAATCAGAATGTTAAGAAAATGTAGCAACTCACATAGTATATCTGTCCTTCGGCCATCTTCACTACTACTGTTGTTGTCGCGTTCACTTTTTTCTTCTGGCTTGTTTTGTCATTCAGAAGAATCTTTTCTTGCTTGCCACTGCCTGTTTTTTTTTTTTTTTTCAAAGACATGGTTTGCTGGCGTTTCTCAGAGCTGTCCGATGGGCTCTTGTTTCTTTTACTTCGTTCTATTTCCTTTAGGGCAGTGTTCAGGGTTTTTTCTGAACATACCATCGGAAATTCTCTCGCCTTCATTCCCGGCACTTCAGGGATTCGAATGACGCCTTCCAAGAGTTTGCAAACACCTTTTTTTCATAAAGAAAGCCTTTTCTTATCATCTTTGCCTCTCCAAGGTGTTTAAGCGCGGCTTTGAGCTCATTTTTAATAGCATTTGCTGTGTTACCATACTTATCAGTAATTGCTTGTAGCGTCTCTGTAAAATATTTTGTTGCTAATTGTATTTTATCAGTCACTTGCTGTCGCTTCAGTCTGAGCTTAGTACCTTCTTCTTTTAGAAAGGCAAGCTCCTCCTGGGTCTGGTTGCTAAATACCGACACCTTGCTAACCTCGGTGTCGTTAGTGCCTATACTCGACAGGCTTCCTCTTGGTCCTTAGTCCATAAGAAAGGGCCATGGAACATTTAGCAGTCCCTGTTGGCCATGAGACACGTCTTAATGCCCCCCCCCCCCCAGAATCAGTGGGGCCTGCGACAGTCACCTGGGCTTTTACCGGATCGGAACTGCCAGCGGATTCCCTCAGAGAGGTTACCGCCTGGAGTACAAGTTTTGCATCGATGTTTTTCATGTTGGCATCTTTTTTAATGTCGTACTGACTCGTGAAGGCCAGTACTACCCTTTTTTCTAGAAATAAGTAATTGAAAAGGGTTAGAACCAGGGCAGCGGCCCTCTTTGTTACCAGAAAGAACCGCTACTTAATTGGGCCGGCCAGGAGTCGCCACTCTTCCTCAGTCCCACCCATGGCGTGCTGCCATGTAGCCTCCTCAGTGGTAGCAAGCCTAGATTAGTCAGCCCACCACGTCTTTTTTGTTAATGAGGCGTGCAGCCATATCAGATGTGGTTACCCAGACTCACCCGGACCTCATCGTCCGGCCTCACCCGCCGCCAGGCTCCCCACGCCAGCCAGGAATGACCCCGACGCCCGCAAGCCGGAACGACCATTTAGTATACCTGTGTTTTTTTAGTGAGAGTGAGATGCATGTATCTGAGAAAAATGTTGAAACCAGCGCTTACTTCTATACACGACAGAGTGGAGATTGGTTAAGACCTGTCAAAGTTGCCACCACACCAAGACAGCAGGCTGATTCTTAGTGGCTTGGATGAAGGGTCAGCCCCTGCCGGCCCTCCAAGTTGGCTTGATTTCATTCGGGGATCCAGACAGCTCTCTACAAGCTCTAGTCCCTACACACATACACCAATTATACTCTCATGACGAATGATCACCTATTCCTTGAGAGCCTACCCCATCCCAAGCCAGGCACCCTCACCAGCGACAAGGTCTTGTAGCACCTAGAGAGTAAGGAGTAGAAGTAGTAGTAGTAGTAGTAGTAGTAGTAGTAGTAGTAGTAGTAGTAGTAGTAGTAGTAGTAGTAGTAGTAGTAGTAGTAGTAGTAGAAGTAGTAGTAGTAGTAGTAGTAGTAGTAGTAGTAGTAGTAGTAGTAGTAGTAGTAGTAGTAGTAGTAGAAGTAGTTTTTTTTTTTTTTTTTTTTTTTTGTGGAGGGAGGGGAAATGCATTAAGGCACACCGCAGGGACAGCGGTAGTGTGGGACTCGGTGGATTTTTTTTATTAGACCACCCAAACCCACTAAAACCCCCCCCCCCATGCCGCGTGGCTTTTGATCCACCCCGGAACCGCGTTAGCATTACTTCAGGGTGAAGCCACCAGGGAGACCATCGCGTCTCACAGCATTAACGAGCTAACTCGCCACCATTTGCTAGAGGTGCTGATGCTCTCGAGTCCTGAAAAAGACTCGGGGTCCCTGAGGACCAGCACCTTGTCTAGCGCTTCATAGTAGGCCGCCTACTCAGCCAGCACCACTATAAGCTTAATGCTTCCCCTTGCTGATAGGTAAGAAGTACCCAGTGCAGCGTGGGTCCACATAAGCCTGTCTTTCAACTTAAGGCCTTTCTGCCATATTTTGATCCTGCTTGGGCCTTATCCCTGGCCTCTTTTAGGGCTCTTCTAAATAGAGGGCAGCTTCCGCTGCCTGCTTCGTGCTTGTTGTCCGTTGTTGGGCAAAGGAAGCACCGTGCTGGACCTAGGCACTCTTTCTTCTGGTGGTTTGTGCTTCCACACCGGAAGCACAGCTTGGATCTGTTTTCTTCCTTACAGTTGCCCGAGACGTGTCCATATCCCAGGCATTTAAAACATCTTGTTACTTCGATTCTTCTTCAAATTCGGCAGCTTACAAAGCCAACTCGTAACCTGCCTTCCTCTTCTACTTGTCTGGCGGTTGTTTCGTCCACCTTGATTAAAGCCAGTCTCTGTCCTCTGGCATTTGGCTTTAAGAGAGTTATTTCTGGCTCCTGGCTCTTAAGTCCAAAAGTCCTAGCGAAAGCCTTTTTGACCTCGTCTTCCTCAACATCCAGGTCTCGGACCTCTAAAGTCACTTTTCTGCTGCTTATTTTGACAGTACCTTGTCCGGCTACCGACTTTTCAATTTGCTGTGAGAATGCAGTAGCATTCTCTACACCTTTGGCCTTAATAAGTATGTCTCCTTTTTTTGTAGTGACAACACTTTGCATTGACACATTAGCCTTATCAGGGTCAAAGTGCGCCTTCATCGTCTTTGGCACCGTTGCAAAGGTCTGTCCTCCAGCCATCTTCACCACTACTGTTGTTGTGGCGTCTACTTTTTTCTTCTGGCTTGTTTTGTCATTCAGGGGAATTTCTTCTTGTTTGCTACTAACTGTTTTCTTTTTCTTTAAAGACATAATATGCTGGCGTTTTTCAGGGCTGTCCGATGGGCTCCTGTTTCTTTTACTACGTTCTATTTGTTTTAGGGCAGTGTTCAGGGTCTTCTTCTGAACATGCCGTCGAAAATTATCTCGCCTTTGTTTCCTCCACTGCAGGGATTCAGATGACGACTTCCAAGCGTTAACGTACCTTTCTTCTTCGTAAAGAAAGCCTTTTCTTAGCACCTCTGCCTCTTAAAGGTGTTCTAGCGCGGCTTTTAGCCCATTCTTAACAGCGTTCGCTGTGTTGCCGTACTTATCGTTAATTAATTGTAGCGTCTCTGTTATATCTTTCGTTGCTGATTGGACTTTATCAGCCAATTGCTGTCGCTTAACTCTAAGCTTAGCACCATCTTCTTCAAAAGAGGCAAGCTCCTCCCTTGTCTGGTTGCTGAATACTGACACGTTGCTGTCCTCGGTGTAGTTATTGCCTATACTCGACAGGCTTCCTCTTCGTCCTTTGTCCGTTAGAAAAGGCCATGGAACATTTAGCAGTCCCTGTTGGCCATGAGACACATCTTTGTGGCCCCCCCCCCCAGAATCCGTGGGGCCTGCGTCAGTCACCCGGGCTTTCACTGGATCGGAACTGACGGCGGATTCCCTCAGAGAGGTAACCGCCTGGGGTACCTGTTTTACAACGACGTTTTTCATTTTAGCATCTTTTTAGTGTCGTACTGACCCGCGAAGGCCAGCACTACCCTTTTTTCTAGAAATGAGTATTTGGAAAGGGCTAAAACCAGGGCAGCAGCCCTCTCTGTCACCAGAGAAGACCGCTACTTGCTCGGGCCGGCAGGGAGTTGCCACTCTCCCTCAGTCCCACCCGCGGAGACTGCCCTGGCGTTGAGTAACAAGTGTGAGAAGGGTGTTTGTGTGTAATGTATGTATTTGTTGGTACACAACGGTCATCCCAGCGAGACGAGCGGCAGGTGTACAGTCCCACGACCGCGCAGACAACCCAACAAAACGGACTGGCGTAAGGCACTAAGGTGCCGCCATATAGCCTCCTTAGTGGTAGTAAGCCTAGATTAGTCGGCCCACTACGTCTTTTTTGTTTATGAGGCGTACAGCCATAGCAGATGTGGTTACCCAGACTTACCTGGGCCTCATCGTCCGGCTTCACCCGCCGCCAGGCCTCCAACGGAAGCCCAGGAAAGGACCCACCGCACGCAACCTGGAACAATCCGTAAGTATCCCTGTGTTTGTTTAGTGAGTGTGGTGCATGTATCTGAGAAGAAGGTTTTAACCGCTGCTTACTTCTATACACGACGGGTGCTAGTTTTTGTTCGCCTGCATCAAGCAATGGAGTGCCACCCAAGGTGGCAGCAGTAAGCGAAGAACAAGGAGCACAAGCAGAGCCGGCCCATGCATCCACACCAGTGAAGACAAGGGGCACTAGTCTCCCGTCCACACCACCACAGATACACATGCCAACGCCACACACGCCCTTCGATCCACGCCCCCGATTACCACCACAGAGAGCAACCCTAGCTGCCCATCGTCACCTCATGTCTTTAGAGGATGCCCCTATCCGCCACCCGAGGAAGTGCCCGGTATGGAGAAACTAGCGAAAACACCACCCTGGAGTGGTATTGGTAGTGGTAGTGGTAGTTTTTTTTTTGTTTTTGTTTTTTTTTTTTTTTCTTGGAGGGAGAGGAAATGTATTAAGGCACACCGCAGGGACAGCGGTAGTGTGGGACTCGGTGGATTTTTTTTTATTAAACCACCTATACCCACTAAAACCCCCCCATGCCGCGTGTTTTTTGATCCAACCCGGAACCGTGTTAGCATTACTCCAGGATGGAGTCACCAGGGAGACCATCGCGTCTTACAGCATTAACAAGCTAACTCGCCACCAATTGCTAGAGGTGCTGATCCTCTCGAGTTCTAGAAAGGACTCAGAGTCCCTGAGGACCAGCACCCTGTCTAGCGCTTTAAAGTAGACCGCTGACCTAGCTGACCGCTTGGGCCTTTTTTCTGGCTTCTCTAGGGCTCTTCTTAATAAAGGGCAGCTCCCACTGCCTGCATCGTGCTTGTTGTCCGTTGTTGGGCAAAGGAAGAACCGTGCTGGGCCTACACACTCTTTCTTCCGGTGATTTGAGCTTCCACACCGGAAGCAAAGCTTTGATCTGTTTTCGTTCTTACAGTTTCCTGAGACGTGTCCATATCCCTGGCTTTTGTAACATCTTGTTACTTCAATTCTTCTTTGAATTTAGCAATTTACGAAGCCAACTGTAACCTGCCTTCCTCTTCCACTTGTTTGGTAGTTGCTTCGTCCACCTTTATCAACGCCAGCCTCTGTCCTCTGGCATTTGGTTTTAAGAGAGCTACTCCTGGCTCCTGGCCCCTAAGTTCAAAATTCCTAGCGAAAGCCTCTTTTACCTCATCTTTTTGTACAATGGCATCAAGGTCTCGGACCTCTAAAGTCACTTTAATGTTGCTTATTTTGACAGTACCCTGTCCGGCTACCGGCTTTTTAATATGCTGTGAGAATGCAATAGCATTATCTTCACCTTTGGCCTTAATAAGTATGTCTCCTTTTTTTGTAGTGACAACACTTTGGTTTGCCACATTAGCCTTATCAGGGTCAAAGTGCGCCTTCATCGTCTTTGGCACCTCTGCAAAGGTCTGCCCTTCGGCCATTTTTACTACTACTGTTGTTGTCGCGTCCGCTTTCCTCTTCTGGTTTGTTTCGTCATTCAGAAAAATCTCTTCTTGTTTGCCACTGCCTGTCTTCTTTTTCTTTGAAGACATGGTTTGCTGGCGTTTTTCAGGGCTGTCCGATCGGCTTTTGTTTCTTATACTTCATTCTATTTCCTTTAGGGCAGTATTTAGGGTTTTTTTATGTACATGCCGTCGGAAATCATCTTGCTTTTGCTACCTGTACTTCAGGGATTCAAAGAACTCCTGTAAACTTTTTTTAACACTTTTTTTTTTTATCGAAGCCTTGTCTAATTAGCTCTGCTTTTTTACGGTGTTTAAGAGAAGCTTTGAGACAACTATTGGCGGTGTTTGCTGTGTTTTTGTCTTATCATTAATTACTTCCAGCGTCCGTTGGATTACTTTTGTTGCCGATTGAACTTGCTTAATTTGTTGCTGTCACTTTACTCTTAGCTCATCACATTTGTTTTCTGAAGACGTAAGCTCCTCTTGGGTCTGATTACTGAAAAGCGACACGTTGCTGTCCGTGCTGATGTTACTGCCAATGCTGAAAAGCCACTTCTTCGTTCTGCACCTGTAAGAATAGGCTATGGAACATTTAACAGTCCCTGTTCGCCATGAGACACTTCTTTGTGGCCCTTCTAGAATTCGTGGGGCCAGCGCCAGTCACCTTTGCTTGCACAGGATTGGAACTGCTGGTGGATTTACTCAAACAGGTTACCGCATGAAGTGCTAGTTTGACATTGACGTTCTATATTTTTTATTTTTTTTGAGATCATGTTAATAGGTGGAAGTCAACACTCTTCTTCTTTCCGAAAATAAGTATTTAAAAAGGGTTGAAACTGGTGCAGCAGCCCACTTCGTTGATAAAAATATGTGGTTCTTGCTTGGGCTGGCCGGGAGTCGTCACTTTCCCTCAGTCCTACCCACGAAGACTGCCCTGGCGTTGTGTAAGAAGTGTTAAAGTTGTGATGATGTAAAGTTTATGTATATGTTGCTACAATACAGTCATCCCAGCGAGTCGAACGGCAGGCATACAATTCCACGAGTACTCCTTCTACTACAACTACTACTACTACTACTACTACTACTACTACTACTACTACTACTACTACTACTACTACTACTACTACTACTACTACTACTACTACTACTACTACTACTACTACTACTACTACTACTACTACTACTACTACTACTACTACTACTAGTACTACTAATGCTACTACTACTACTACTACTACTACTACTACTAATACTACTACTACTACTACTACTACTACTACCACTACTACTACTACTACTACTACTACTACTACTACTTCTACTACTACTACTACTACTACTACTACTACTACTACTACTACTATTACTACTACTACTACTACTACTACTACTACTACTACTACTACTACTACTACTACTACTACTACTACTACTACTACTACTTCTACTAAGGACCTCACCCCCCGGGTGGGGTTTTCGCTAGTTTCTCCATACCGGGCGCTTCCCCGGGTGGCGGATAGGGGCATCCTCTTGAAATAAGAGGTGACGATGGGCAGCTGAGGTGGCTCTCTATGGTGGTGGTCGGGGGCGTGGATCGGGGGGCGTGTGTGGCGCTGGCGTGTGTATCTGCGGCGGTGTGGGCGGGGGACTAGTGCCCCATGCCTCCATCGGTGTGGATGTATGGGCCGGCTCTGCTTGTGCTCCTTGTTCTTCGCTTTTTGCTGCTTCCGTGGGTGGCACTCCATTGCTTGATGCGGGCCAACAAAAACTAGCACCCGTCGTGTATAGAAGTAAGCGGCGGTTAAAACATTCTTCTCAGATACATGCATCACACACTCTTACTAAACAAACACAGGGACACTTACGGATTGTTCTGGGTTGCGTGTGGCGGGTCCTTTTCCGGGCTTGCGTTGGGGGCCCGGCCACGGGTGAAGCCGGATGATGAGGCCCGGGTAAGTCTGGGTAACCACATCTGATATGGCTGTACGCCTCATGAACAAAAAAGACGTGGTGGGCCGACTAATCTAGGCTTACTACCACTGAGGAGGCTATATGGCGGCACCTTAGTGCCTTACGCCAGCCCGTTTTGTTGGGTTGTCTGCGTGGTCTCGGGACTGTACGCCTGCCGCTCGTCTCGCTGGGATGATCGTTGTGTACCAACAAATACATACATTACACACGAACACCCTTCTTACACTGGTTACTCAACGCCAGGGCAGTCTCCGCGGGTGGGACTGAGGGAGAGTGGCGACTCCCGGCCGGCCCGAGCAAGTAGCATCTCTCTCTGGTAACAGAGAGGGCTGCTGCCCTGGTTTTAACCCTTTCCAAATGCTTATTTTTAGGAAAAAAAGGGTAGTGCTGGCCTTCGCGGGTCAGTACGAAACTAAAAAGATGCCAAAATGAAAAACGTCGATGTAAAACAGGTACCCCAGGCGGTAACCTCTCTGAGGGAATCCGCCGTCAGTTCCGATCCGGTGAAAGCCCGGGTGACTGACGCAGGCCCCACGGATTCTGGGGGGGGGCCACAAAGACGTGTCTCATGGCCAACAGGGACTGCTAAATGTTCCATGGCCTTTCTTTTCAGACAAAGGACGACGAGGAAGCCTGTCGAGTATAGGCACTAACGACACCGAGGTTAGCAAGGTGTCGGTATTTAGCAACCAGACCCAGGAAGAGCTTGCCTCTTTAGAAGAAAGTGCCACTAGGCTCGGAAAAAAGCGACAGCAAGTTGCTGATAAAGTCCAATCAGCAACGAATGACATTACAGAGACGCTAAAACTGATTAATGATAAGTACGGCAACACAGCGAACGCTGTTAAAAATGGGCTCAAAGCGGCGCTTAAGCATCTTCAGGAGGCAGAGGTGCTAAGAGAACGCTGTCTTACTGAAGAAGATTTGTACATGAACGCTTGGAAGTCGTCATTTGAATCCCTGCAGTGGAGGGAAAAAAGGCGAGATAATTTCCGTCGGCATGTACAGAAACGAACCCTGAACACTGCCTTAAAGGAAATAGAACGAAGTAAGAGAAACAGGAGCCCATCGGACAGCCCTGAAAAACGCCAGCATACTATGTCTTTAAAGAAAAAGAAGACAGGTAGTGGCAAACAAGAGGAAATTCCCCTGAATGACAAAACAAGCCAGAAGAAAAAAGTGGACCCCACAACAACAGTAGTAGTAAAGATGGCTGAAGGGCAGACCTTTGCAACGGTGCTGAAGACTGTGAAGGCGAACTTTGACCCCGATAAGGCTAAAGTGGCAGTCCAAAGTGTTGTCACTACAAAAAAAGGAGACATACTTATTAAAGCCAAAGGTGTAGAGAATGCTACTGCATTCTCACAGCAAATTGAAATGTCGGTAGCCGGACAGGGTACCGTGAAAATGAGCGACAGAAAAGTGACATTAGAGGTCCGAGACCTGGATGCCATTTTAGAGGAAGATGAGGTCAAAGAGGCTTTCGCTAGGACTTTTGGACATCAGAGCCAGGAGCTAGAAGTTGCTCTCTTAAAGCCAAATGCCAGAGGACAGAGGCTGGCTTTAATCAAGGTGGACGAAACAACTGCCAGACAAGTAGAAAAGGAAGGCAGGTTACGAGTTGGCTTTGTAAGCTGCCGAATTCGAAGAAGAATCGAAGTAACAAGATGTTTTAAATGCCTGGGATATGGTTACGTCTCGGGCAACTGTAGGGAAGAAAACAGATCCAAGCTTTGCTTCCGGTGTGGAAGCTCAAACCACCGGAAGAAAGAGGGCCTAGGTCCAGCACGGTGCTTCCTTTGCCCAACAACGGACAACAAGCACGAAGCAGGCAGCGGAAGCTGCCCTTTATTTAGAAGAGCCCTGAAAGAGGCCAGGGATAAGGCCCAAGCAGGTTTAAAATAAGGCAGAAAGGCCTTCAGTGGAAAGACAGGCTTATGTGGACCCACGCTGCGCTGGGTACTTTTTACCTATCAGCAAGGGAAAGCATTAAGCTTATAGTGGTGCTGGCTGAGTAGGCGGCCTACTATGAAGCGCTAGACAGGGTGCTGGTCCTCAGGGACCCCGAGTCCTTTTCAGGACTCGAGAGCATCAGCACCTCTAGCAAATGGTGGCGAGTTAGCTCGTTAATGCTGTGAGATGCGATGGTCTCCCTGGTGGCTCCACCCCGAAGTAATGCTAACGCGGTTCCGGGGTGGATCAAAAGCCACGCGGCATGGGGGGGGTTTTAGTGGGTATGGATGGTCTAATAAAAAAAATCCACCGAGTCCCACACTACCGCTGTCCCTGCGGTGTGCCTCAATGCATTTCCCCTCCCTCCACAAAAAAAAAAAAAAAAAAAAAAACTAAGGACCTCACCCAGTTCCTCTCGGGGCATGGTCAGTTCGATGCCTGTCTCCACCGCATGGCGGTGAAGGCATCTCCTAGATGTTCTTACTGCCCTGCGTTGGATGATACCGTCGAACATACGTTTTTCGTGTGTGAGAGATGGCACCGTGAGCGCCTGCGGCTGGTGGACAAGATCGGCTTGGCACCCGCTCCCGAAACCATCATCTCTGAGATGCTCAGCAGCGAAGAGGGGTGGACGGCAGTGGATGGCTTCGTCGGGTCAGTCCTCCGGCAGAAGAAAGAAGAGGAGAGAGCCGCCGTGCAGGTAGCGGAGGCTCCTGAGTAAAGGATGTGGACTCAGGCTGCGATGAGTATTTATACTCATCAGCAGGTTGAAGCATCATTAAAGCGCTAGAAGACGGGTGCCGGTCCTTAGGGACCCCGAGTCCTTTTCAGGACTCGAGAGGACTGGCACCTCTAGCAACTGGTGGCGAGCTTGCTTGTTAATGCTGTAAGACGCGATGGTCTCCCTGGTGGCTCCACCCTGAAGTAATGCTAACGCGGTTCCGGGGCGGATCAAAAGCCACGCGGCATGGGGGGGGTTTAGTGGGTATGGGTGGTCTAATAAAAAAAATCCACCGAGTCCCACACTACCGCTGTCCCTTCGGTGTGCCTCAATGCATTTCCCCTCCCTCCACAAAAAAAAAAACAAAAAAACAAAAAACTACTTCTACTAAGGACGAAGAAAACAGATCCAAGCTTTGCTTCCGGTGTGGAAGCACAAACCACCGGAAGAAAGAGTGCCTAGGTCCAGCACGGTGCTTCCTTTGCCCAACAACGGACAACAAGCATGAAGCAGGCAGCGGAAGCTGCCCTCTATTTAGAAGAGCCCTAAAAGAGGCCAGGGATAAGGCCCAAGCAGGATCAAAATAAGGCAGAAAGGCCTTAAGTTGAAAGACAGGCTTATGTGGACCCACGCTGCACTGGTTACTTCTTACCTATCAGCAAGGGAAAGCATTAAGCTTATAGTGGTGCTGGCTAAGTAGGCGGCCTATTATGAAGCGCTAGACAAGGTGCTGGTCCTTAGGGACCCTGAGTCCTTTTCAGGACTCGAGAGCATCAGCACCTCTAGCAAATGGTGGCGAGCTAGCTCGTTAATAATGTGAGACGCGATGGTCTCCCTGGTTGCTCCACCCTGAAGTTATCCTAACGCGGTTCCGGGGTGGATTAAAAGCCACGTGGCAAGGGGGGGGGTTTTAGTGGGTATGGGTGGTCTTATAAAAAAAATCCACCGAGTCCCACACTACCGCTGTCCCTGCGGTGTGCCTTAATGCATTTCCCCTTCCTCCACAAAAAAAAAAAAAAATTAAGGACGAAGAGGAAGCCTGTCGAGTATATGCACTAACGACACCGAGGACAGCAACGTGTCAGTATTTAGCAACCAGACCCGGGAGGAGCTTGCCTCTTTAGAAGAAAGTGTCGCTTTGCATAGCAGCATCCTGAACTGGATCCACAGCTTTCCTAGCAGAAAATCAAGTAATCTAAGTATGAAAGCAATTCATGTTATGTAGCATATGAACGCCTCAGACGACAAAAGCAACAGCATACGTGCATGAGTGGCTACGACATGGTAGGATAAATGTAGCATATGATAAAATTAATAGTATTACATTACTTTATGTATTTTTTAAGAATAAGATGTGCAAAAAATCGTTTTGTAAGTTATGTGCTTTTTGCGGGTCTAGTTTTGTATATGTTATTTTTATTTTCTTCACATGAAAGTTTTGAACAAAATAAAATAAAAAATATTCAACAGTTATTCTCCTACCGCTACTTATCATACATCATCATGCAACGTGCTTGCTTACACAAAAACAATTTTATATACATACAACTACTACGTGCGCAAGCTGCACACAATTTCACATATTTAAACAGTATGCGTAAACCAGTGGAGCAAACGACTTAAGAACATTTGATCTTGCACAAACTCAATGAGCGTTGATGATAAGTAGGTGGTGCACATGGTGCTGCAGACAACTAACGCACATTGCAGCCCGCATAAACTCAAACAGCGCGTTCAAACTCAATCAGGGCTGCAGGTGGCGCTCGCAACCTTAAGCAGTGCACGCTGAAGGAGTGCGAAAAGCCACAGCTCCTGCTTTCCCATTGGCTACACAAAAAAAGGGGCTGCTCACCACGGAGAAAGAGTGGACTGGGATCCTCATAATTTATCTACTGGCAGTGTATGTGTGTGTGGTTTAGAGTATAGGCCTTAGGGCAGTAGAGAGATTAATTAATCCCAAACTTGTTGCAATTAGCTGCAAATTAATAAAGAAAAATTGCGTTTTGTGATCATTTTTCCATGTACTACAATTAAGGGAGTTGGGGCACAATTTACTTATTGATAAAAACGCTATAAAAAAAACATTTTTTGTAAAGAAACGTTATATAGATTTCGTCACCAAATTTGAACACAATCGCGTCTACAGATTTCGAGAAAAAAATTCATGAAGTTTTCCTTTTTCGTTGTCTTTAACATGGGCTCAAATGTAAGTTGTCATAAAAGTTATAGAAAAATACTTATTAGGCTTGACGTAGCGATGAGAATGTTTCGAGAAACTAAAATGTTGTTTATAACATCTTCATTGATACACATGCAAAGTTTCAACGAAATCGCGTCTGCAGTTATGGAGATATTTACACAAACGAAAACAAATTTGTTTCCAGCTCGTATGCTACATTTATACGGGAGACAAAGACGACTTAGTACACTGTATGCCGTCAGCTTGATTTTTTACGTGGCATGATATCTTTTGACAAAATCACTTCTAGAATCTGTTTTACTCAAAATTATCATTAAAATCTTTGATTTTGAAAATTAATAGCACACTTTTATTAAAAGAAGATCAGATTGACCATGCTGTTTACTCCTTAATTTTTTTCTCCCGTGAAAAAAGTATTTAGGCTACTTAAATAATACCACAAAAAACTAGATACGTTGAAGAACATTCTGTAATTTTTTAAAAATATATTATTTAAATATTAACGAATACTGGCGAGTTGAACACAAATGCATTTTTCGTAATCGAAAGAGCGAACGTTTTTAGGGTAGTTTAGTACAGCAGACATACCTTATGCACATACACGTGCTCCCCTTCACCTCCCCGCGGGAGTGACCAAACTCTCTTAATAATCAGGAAACGCATTTTTTTGATTCACATCATTTACAACATATTTGGGCTTTCTAAGTTTTTCAAAATACCTACTTCTTGAGTCAACTCGTTATTTTACGTGGAAATAGTTGTGGGATGAATGAATAATGAAAATTTATTAAAAGATGGAGGAGCCAGTAAAGTAAGAACTCTACATGATATACTGAATTTTTTTAAACTAACCATCATTACTAAATTTCATTTTGATAGTCCTGAGATGCAAGTTTTCTTTATCAATTTTTAGCTGATGGCAATAATTTCAAGCTTCATTTATCCTTTGACGTATTAGCTTTATACGTCTTCTTATTGTTTTTCATTAAAAATCTACTGCATTATTCACAAGGTACAATATTTTTCAACCAAGTTTGACACAATTCCTCCTTTAGCTCATTATTTAAATTTTACTTATTTATTATTACGGGGGAAGAAGCTATATGTCTGGCTCAATATTTTATAGAAAATGTAATCATATAAGCGTGTCAGATATATATTTCCATATTTCCAAGAACCACGCTCCTCTCCCTTACGGCACCAGAAAGTTAGCACACGAAGACCACATAAAATTGTGTGTACAGCATGAGAAAGTAATTGTTAGATGGATAACCATATCAGAGAAAAAAACCAGGTGTGGGTCTTGAGATCCCTAACAGATGTGAAATATTGAAGAAAACGTTATTAAACTTGATGGTTTTCGATTGTCTATGATCAAAAAGTATTAATTTTTTTCACCCTAAATAATCTTTGTTTCATATTTTTATATTAAAGAGACCATTTCTTACCAGTAAGTATTTTTATCAGTTAATATTATAGATTAGAAAAAAGTAAATATGCAATCAGGTTTATATTTTCTTTATTCATTCACGTATTAAAAATATATTATGAATAGCAATTACATAAAAATTTAAAACGTGATTTGGAATACATCGGTCTTTTTTGTACAACTGTACATTAAAGTAATAGAAAGACAACAAAATAAAATTTTTAAAATTTATTAATTATCATCAACTTCAACAATTGAAACTGTAGAATCTTCTAATCTTTTTTCTATCATAGTAAGAATCGGCTTATCACAAGAAAATTATTAAATATATACAATCGATTAAATATTATTTAAAAATCTACAAAATACTCTATTAATAGTAGTACCAAATTAAGTGATTGATTGTTTGGGATCATTTATCATTGTATCTTTCAAATGCTTAAAATATTTTTACATTTTAAAATAATCCTGTTCGAAACGAGAAAAATTTAAAAAAAATGATAAATAAATAATCCTAATTCTTATATTAATTTATAATTTTCTACAAGTGCAAAATATTAGAAAAGCAATGAAAAAGGCCTACCTGTAAAAATATGATGGTTAGAGCGAGCACGACAGCAGACGATCAATAGTTCTCTCTATATCACTTCCTCTTAGAGATACTGCCACAGTACCTTTTTCATTTTTTCTCAACATTTTGCGCTTGTCAAAATAAAAGTAAAAGTGCTTTTCTGATTAGGTAGTTTGTCGGTTGGTATCCATGTAAGAAATGAGAGCAGATACCAGTTTGGCGTACTGCGTAGCACAGTTAATAAGGTCATCGACTACCGATCCGAAGGTTAGGGGTTCGATTTTTGGAGTCACAAAAATTTTAAATTTTCTTTTAACATATATTTGTATGTTATATACGTACATACGTTGTATGTATAAATAGATGTGTCATACTTAATTATAGTATGATTATAAATATACAGAGAGAGAGAGAGAGGGAGTACCGCAATCGGGGAGTGAACAGCAACAAGAGGAGTGGATCAGACTTTTCGTTGCATATTTCCTCTCACGTGGCTGTTCACTTCCTGCCGCAAGATGTTTCACATCAAAAAGCAGACATGATGACTAAGCCTCCGCATTCTTATGAACAGTAAACTTTATTTCAGAAATAAGATATACAACACAAAAGATGTATAAACTAACTTTAGAAGATATAACTTTGATTATTTATTTTGAATTCAGGTGGTTAACCAAACAGACAAAATTTAAGAAAATGATATCGCTGAAGAACAAACGCAGATTGAACTGTGAATATAAGAGTGAAACTAATCAGAGTTAAGTTGGATTTCAGATGACATTACTACGATCAATGCAAAAAGGAGAAATCTGAGAAAACAAGCTTTGTGTTGATCTGAGGTATAGGGATCTAGGTGACTGAAAATATCGGCCATGTGTTTCGTCCTAGAGTTGTTGGTGAACTTATCAGTAATTGATATCTAATAGCTCCTGCCTTAGACATCTAGCACAGTGGAATATTTGAGCTGATTTTGAGCGTCCTTATGTACCAACCATGAAGAAATTTTGTCTCTCACAGGTTAGCTAGAAATGTTGGCCTAGATGCCTAGTGGAAGATCATCGAAGCGCGATGTGGGTGCAGTGTACATTATATATAGAGGCTCCTTATGTAATAAACAAGTAAAGTCATCTAGCGCTATTTTTAAAAACCCTGAGGTGCTTCATCTACTGAGCTCTCTTCTACAGCAGTGACTTCTTCTTAATAATTATGGTAGTGACAACCAAGTACTCTCTACTATTTACCTTGCATCGTCTACATATGTATTTGTTTCATTTTGAATGAACGAACTAGCCACCGTAGTAACCATATTGTATACTTGAGTTTGTCATATTATTAAAATAATTTATTAAAACTGCATCTAAGATATGATCTCTTTCACGTGTGCCTTTGCATTACGTTGAGCTTCTATCCACTAGTCTCATCAAGGTCAACTTTGTCTCATAATTATTGACTAGAAATTTTGCTACACGATATGAATTCTTACAAAATTTTGCTTTCGGAACTGATAAAAATTTCCCTAAATTGAAAATATTAATTACTAATTTTTCATAAATGGAATACGCAATCAAGTTTGCATTGAAATTTTCGTTTGTCTAAAGTTATTTTTAATTTAATTTTTTCAAAGTTTTTCCAAACGCTCCCAATGCAATATTCTCAAACCCAAATAAGATATTTTTTCGCTGTCGTTGTGTCTTCGTGATTCCTTGTCAAACAAATTCGGTTTTGTTTGTTATACATGTTTTGTTCTCCAGTGATTCCTTGCGTAATATGCAGCTCTTGTATATTTGTATAAGTAAAAATACCTTACATTTAATGGTTTAATACTTGTATTTTTTACTAACAATCACACCAAAATTCCATCCAACAACAATGAGTATTCAATGATAGAAGCAGTAACATTTTTTTATTTTAACTATTGTACTCGTATCACTTAATTTTACGATGACTGTTTCTTGATTTTCAGTCACCTAATTTATACTGTTTTTACAAGTCAATATTAAAATCATTAACTGCATAGAAGATAGTACCTTTAACCCTAAGTATTAAGCAAGTTGCGGAATATTGCATGGGAGAATTGTATCAACTTAAGTTCGAAATGCTTGTCAAACGTACGTTTTTCTAGACAAAAAATATTTTATATTTTCAGTGCTAAAATCAAAGTCTCCTGAGCCAGTCATACAACCAAACTAAAGGCAAGTGTATTAAGTACGCAAAGAAAACACTTATTAATACATAGTGAATCTGATTTGAGGTATGGAACAGAGTGTGGTAGAATACTAGGGATAAGTGTTACGTAATACTTTAAGGACAGTTAAAAATTTTTATTTTATTGCAAATTTATACGTATGATTTGTTACGAACATAAGTATAGGAAACTTACATCCCTAATATCCATGTTAGGGTTCTTCTCCGCCGTTTAGGTGAGTAAGGTAAGGAGACAATATCCCGTCGCGTGTATTCTTTATTAAAGGCTTACGTGTAGTTACACTTTAGATTGTTTGTCAACTGCCTAATTAGGCATTGTTCTCCTCTTTATGTAGCTTTTCACTACCATTGTGTTGGAAGTAGTGATGACCCCTGTGGAATTTCATGTAAGTAGGGGTTCCGCGTTTAATAGAGCTGATACAGTATTATTGCAATCGTCTAAGGGTATTGAGGAGCGATTCGTAGTAACGTGGTGCCGATGACTACCTGAGTTTGCACCTTTCGGCGCGCGTCTGAGAACATTGATGTTTCGAGCTAAAGCTAGCTGACGTCCGTAATACGTCTTAAGGCCGCAGGTTCTGGTCCCCGAAGACCCCCTAAACGCCCAATGCCGGAGAAAAATTTATTGTATTTATAGGTACCCGTGTTATATTCTGATAATATTGTAATAGATAAGTACTAATTTTTGTTTAGAAAAAGTTGCGTCATTCATAGGCCGCTGCCTATGTTACAGTCTGATACACAATCCTATACACAGTCTTTAAATATGTATATATTTTTGAAAAAAAGTTATTTTATTCCCAGGCCGCTGACTATGTTATATTATCACACATAATCTTATTTATTATACTTCAATACTGATTTCAGCATATGTTTTTTTTGTTTTATTGTTTTTTTTCGTTATTTTTATCTTGTTTATTATATGAATATGCATGTGGTTTTCCTGCAATGAAATATTGTGTTAAGATCGGTAGCGCTATCCAAATGCTTATGTATCAGGAGTGATGTGCGGCGATGCGTCATGCATATATTTTGACAGTATATACGATTGATTACGTTACACTGATTGTGACATTCAGCTCCATACATCGCACTGCCAGTACCAATAAGGGAATGCGGGAAAGTGATGAAAGGAAAATGTCATGTGAAATGTCTGTGGTTTTGTGAGTTTGATCGCTCTTTACTTGATTTAGATTACGGTGAAAAGCGACAATGCAAAGGAATTTTCTTTCTCTCCAGATGAGCAAATTGCAGTAGTCATCATTTTGTGTCGTAGCGTTCGACTTATTTTTTTCTGAAGTTACTCCTGCTACATCTCTGCTGTCTCGCTTTTTGCTTCTTGCATGTGACACACACATTGTCTTATCGCACAGAGAGAAAAAAAGTCATTTGGCATGAGTAGCTGTGGCGTGTGACATCGGCGTCATTCACGTAGTTCGTCTTATCGCATTTCGTTGGATCGTCTTTCATCTGCACCTCCGCTAGCTATTTTGTTTGCTGTAAGTAGCTGTGCAGTTGTGCATTATTGTTGCCAGTGATTCTAGAGCTTGCTGCAGTCGACTTCTCTTGAGTTTTTGCGTTTCTCGTTGTGCTTCTTGTATGCGATGTGTTATTGTGTTAATGTTTATCTGTTGTGGTAAATTGCGTATTGGAATAGGTGTCAAATGATATAATTTCACAAGTTTTTATGATACTTTACTAAAACAAGCAGTGCCCTGAATGGGAAATAAAAAAAGTTTTTTTTTTGAAGCCACGGTCGTCACCTCACACACGACGTCCAGCTACTTCCTTTTTTGCACGGGTATATACATTTTTTTTATTAAATAAATAGATTAGAAAGGCTGAACTAATATTGTAGTGAAATGCTCCTCCAAAAAGGCGGAGCAGGTGCTTGAACCCATCATCTAAGGATTTGCGAAACTTTACACGGACCCTTCAGACGTGACCGCCGCCGAGTGCTACTGTAATAATTGCACTTTTATAGATGCATTTTATTGTATCGTCAGTTGTACGCCGGTGTGCAAATATACGGGCGCTGGCTTGACCGAGCCAAGCCATATCCGTAACAGATTATAAAATGAGAAACTTGTAATATTATCATGAAGTCGTTAGATGTCTCTTTACTATGTTAATCTTAATTTTAAAACAAGTAAGAATTTATGTAATAATGAACGAAGTTATATCTGAACGTTGTAATACATGCTTATACTTTTGTTATCAATTTGTTAATTATACTTACACTCTTCAAAAGTGTAGAAGTGAGTGAAGCAACATTTAAAATACTTTTTTTAACATCTTTTTTTTTAAGGACGTTCGTCACACACAGCGTTTTCTGTACAATCTTCCTGAAATTTCAACAGGGTGCTCGTAATGATGTAAGAAAGTCATATGTAAAATTTGAGATCGTTACACAACACCGTTTTTTAAACATTGAATGTTGGAAAAACTTCAATTTAACACGTAATCTTATGGAGGAGTCACATAAAAATGGAATGTATACAAAAATGGTACGTAAAATTTTTCCAATTTTTTTTTTGCATGACGCAATCCCATAATACTGGTATTATCCTCAATTTTCAAAAAGATCGATTAGTTACTTTTGCAGTTAAATAAAAAAAACACTGTCAGGCGCCTATATATAAGTATACAAATGCATCCAAAACAGTTGTAGGTGCTGCCGCATGCTCTATATTTCCCCTCTAACTGTAATGATCGTCCTTAATAAGCTTGTAGAAACATATTCAGAAAGTGCAAAGGAATTCTGTTGTAGTGGAAATGTGTTTTAATTTACATACACTGATAAACTGTTTAATAGCACAGTAAATGTAATGAAATGTGTGTTCATAATTTTTGAAACTGAATAATTGTTTTAAAATTTTTCCCTTGAAAAAAATCAAATCCCTAACCTACCGTACTAAAATTTGTTGCCTTAGCCGCTGACCTAATGACTACCTGTGTCTAACGATGTTAAAGCTGTACACATTTCTTGTCATTAAATTGTATTCAAAATATAAATATAATGTGTATAAAACTATAATACTTCATCGTTTTTCTTTAATAGACAAAATTAACGTTATTACTTTTTATGACTCTATATTTACAAAGCAGAAAATTTCTATTTGTCGAATTTTAACGTGCTCTTGTGATAACTTTCAAATTGTATAATTTCATATTGTTCACTCACAATTGCAGATAAAAATTCTGAGTATCATGTACTTTAATTTTTTTAGTCAACTGCATCTGTTGAACTACATGATTTACATACTTTGCATCGCCATAGCAATTTTTTAAAAGTTGCTGGTGTGGCTTTGACGCTTGAATAAATGTTTTTAATTTTTTGGTGCTAAAAGTTAATAAAGGTTACACTGCAAGATAAAACTTTTTTGATTCTACTCACTGTTAAGTTATTTTAATAGCACAGAGAGATGCTGATTGCAATGGAAACTGCAAATTTATAAGTTGTATAATATATCTACACGTGGAAATATATACGTCAATAAACAGTCAGTAGTCAAAATACTATCTCTTACTGTTTTCAATTATCTCTGAGAATTACCAAATAGACTTATTATATATAAATGCATACTTTACAATTTAAAACTACCACTAAATAGAATAACTTAAAGTTATTAACAAATATTTCAAAATGCATTGATAAAAAAAATACAATGACAACTCTTGAGTAAAAAACAAATCGGTTCCCTTGAAAACTTCAAAAACAAAAGTAATTAAAAAAAAAGTCTTACAAAGTATTTTTACATGAAGTGTGTAACAAGTGAGTAATTTAATTATGACCTTACTATTCTCTGGGTGAGCAACTAAAAAGGAATCATAGGTGATTGGCTATAATTTTGAATGACTAGATTACAGGATTATTAGTGGACCCAATATGGCACCCCTTTTTTTACTCTGGCTCTGTTTGGTAAAAATGGTAATAATTACTGTAATGATTGAATCATTTTAATTTCTTACATGAAAAAACTGACCAATGTTGAATTATTTATACCATCATCAATTTTAAAAAATTTTCAACAATAAAAAATAAAAATAATTGCATTCAAGGAAAGTAAAAAGTATTTAAGGATTATTTAAGTTTATTTGAAATATAAAGAAAGTAGTTTTAAACTTAACAAAAAAAAAACTAGAATATTTTTCAAAACTTCAATAATTCTGAATTTTACTTGTCAGATTTTTTCTTCTTTCTTGAATCGAGTAAAGAACTTTGGGAAATCAGCTCTGTATATGTGGTGCTGGATTCTAATTATCTAGCTCGGCCCTAGGTATAAAAACTTATGTATGGCTGTACCAGGATGGGTTGAAGTTCAGTATTAGGTTTTAAGGATCTTTGGTGAGATGATTGTAAAAATAATCATATGAAGTTTCGAGGTCCTGTGTAATGAGTTACATTTAATTTTCCCTAATAATTCCATGCAAAGTTAACGAATAAAAAGTGCTTCGCACCCTCTAATGATAATCAACAGAACATACGTCAACCTATTAACAACCACAACTTGCATCTTGCTATTCCTATCGAAACAACTTATCATAACCGTTTTTGGCTTGTCCCAATTTCTCATTTTTCCAAGATATTTCCATGCTGCATAAGCGCACCATGTAGTAAATTTGTTGCTAGGCGATGTGGTGATAAAATTGTTATTTATAGTGAATTTTGGTTATGTTACGTGAAAAATTAACATTGTTACATTGATGTTACGGGTAAAGTTCGTTACTTTATAAATTTTAGTTACGAAAACAAAATGAAAATATACTTAGTTATATTCCATGCTTAAAATCGCATGTACGAAAGTAATTTCATAAAATGAATGTTAAGTATGAAAATTATAATACTGGGTTATATGTGAAACAATTTTTTAGTGTCAGTTGTACAATGCTAAAACCTACTTAAATTGTGACTCTTTAAAATTAACCTTTATTTTTAATGATTCTATACTTTTTGTTCTTAAATGAGGGTTCATAAGGTATAATAAAAAATGACGATTCAAAATGAAAAAGTATCAGTTAATTGTCCCGTCAAAGTTTTAAAAGGTCACTATAGCACAACGTTATCTAGTTTTAATGATGTGGCGTTTTTTGTCTTTCAAAGATTATTGGTGGAAACATGACAAAATCGAATATATAATACGTATTTGAATTTGCTTTATTTTTACTTTTACTACCCACGTCATGGTTGTTGTAATGAGACAGCTCAAACGACAGAGTAAGATGTAACAGAATTTTTTCAAATTTCAAATTTCTGGATTGTTATTTCTTTTTAGTGCAATATACCAAAAATTGATACGTTTCCATGTGCTTTTCAATGTTAAAACTAACAAAAAAAAAAAAAAAGATTATGACACAGTTTTTTTTTTTTCAAATTAGTTACAACTATTTTTCTTACAGTATTAAATTAGCAAGTATTACTATATATTACATAAAAACAAAGACAAAAATACAAGAACTTTTAAATTTTATAAGTAAGTATATAGGTGCATAATAACATACTGAGGAAGGGATTTGAATATTCGACTAATGTCTGGTTTTGTGTACGCTACTATCTGAGTTATCTACGTATTGTTTTAGTATTTTGTTTCTTTCATAATCTGTACGTTCTTTTTTTTGGTGTATCTACACTGAGAGAAAAAAATTTTAAAAATTATAGAGAAAATCCAGAAGAATTACCGTGTCCTATAGTAAATTTGATGCAAGCTGAAAAAAACGGGAAAAGTTATCATTTTTAACAATAAAGGTCATTGGCTTAAGAGTAAAAATTATAGTTTGAATAGTAAAAATTATGGCTAGAAAAATACAAATTACTATGCTGGAACAGTAAACCTTAATAGGATCGGTTAATAAATTCTACTTTCTCAAATAGTAATTTTTACTGTTCTCACCATAACTTTTACGATTCAAACTATAATTTTAAGTGTTCATACAATAATCTTTACTGTTAAAAACGATAACTTCTTCCTTTTTTACCAGCTTGTATCCAATTTACTGTGGGAAATGTAGATTTTTGCTGGAATTTCTCTATGATTTTTATTATTTTTTCTCTCAGTACAACAAAAGTATCCATCTATTATAAGACAAATTAATTAAAGAGGAAGAAAAAGGTATTCAAAACACAAATCATGCAGTGAATTTCGGATTACTTAATAAGACAACGAATCTCCGTTTCCTTTAGCTTATGTTATTTATTTTTTTAATCGAGTCGTGCAAATTTTCGGGACACACTAAATTTTGCAAGGAATGATGTTATAAACTTTTTAACATAATATGGAATTTATAAGAAAACTCTAAACGAAAAGTTTTATAGAAAATAAGATGTTACATGTTAAATTAATTTTTTTCGGAAATCCGTATGAAATCTGTTCACGAGTGTTTTCTAAGGATTGTTTTGATGTTGTTTTCTCTCTAAATTTGAAACAGTGAATAACCACTATTTTAAAGTGAATATTCACTATTTCAAAAAGTTATAAGTATACAACTTCGAAATAGTCAATATTCACTATATCAAATAGTGAAACGCTCTAACTGTGATGAACGTCCTTAATAAGCTTGTAGAAACATATTCAGAAAGTGTAAAGGAATTCTGTTGTAGTGGAAATGTGTTTTAACTTACATACACTGATAAACTGTTCAATAACACAGTAAATGTAAATGTAAACATTGTATTATCCATAAACAGTTAGAGTTAAAGAGAGAGAAAGACGACTCTCTTCAACTTACGGACGCTGTTGTGTTAACATCATTTTTATTTTTATTTTCTTCATAGAGTAAGATAATATTCATTTCACTGTTTGAAATAGTGAATTGAAACTATTCACTGGTTTAAAAGTGAATATTAACTATAATATGCAGTTTATATTCACTGGTTGAAATAGTGAATATAGTTTCACTATTTGATATGGAATATTCACTATTTCAAAGTTGTATACTTATAACTTTTTGAAATAGTGAATATTCACTTTAAAATAGTGGTTATTCGCTATTTCAAATGTAGAGTATACTCCTTAATTTTCATTCTGTGTTTAAGGCACATATGATGATTGTTAAAATTGAATGGCTTCTAATTAAAAAAAAGATAGACTCATTGGGTATTTTAAAAATCTTTTGAATAATTTACACTCAGTGATAGTTTCAAAGTCATTACGTACTGTCTTAATTTGAAATAGTGAAAATTTCACTATTTGCGAAAGTGAACAACATTTTCACTGACGAAATAGTAAAAAATCAGGGTTGCTGATTTGTACCTAGTCGATACAAATTTTAATTCTAATTATTCATTTGTAATCAAACTAGCCATCTTGATTCAAATAAAATTAATTGTACAACCCACACACATTATTTCAAGTGATACCAACAACAAGTTAATCAACTAATTTAAATAGTGGAAGTTTAACTTGGTAGAAATAGTAAATACTCAGTATTTTACAGTGAATATTCACTAGTTCAAATAAGTTATAAGTATACAACTTTGAAATAGTGAAATCATCCCTTTTACTACTAAAATAGTGTATATGCACTATTTTTAAAAAGTTGTATACTTATCACTATTTCAAATTTAGAGAGTACATTACGTATGATTGGTTAAAAGTAGTCCAATTTTATGAATGATTCATGTTGACTTAGTATTAGATTCATATAATATGTATGTTTCATAGATCACTATCAGCCAAATGCATTATAAGATATTCAATACTAAGAAATAAACTCTTAAACTGCCTTTTTTTCTTTTTTTTTGGAAAAAACTCTTAAGCTGTAAGCTTATTTTTTTATTTTTATAAAACAATGTTATATTCTATTAATAAGTAATAATCATGGCCACTGAATTTTAGCTTTATGTTACAATGTTAAAAAATATCGGTATTGAAAAATGCCTTACTGACAAACAAAAAGCTTATTTACTAGTATATGCTAATATATATTCTTTCATTTCGTAGTTTTACGAAACTCTAGAAAGTACTTATAAAGCAGTCTATTTCTTAAAATGCTTTTATTTTGACAGGCATGAGGTTTGGTTTTTTATTTTAAAAATTTCTAACAGAAAAACTTTTTATTTGATTGGCGTAGCTTACACAGTTGCAAAAAACAATAAGTGTTCCATTGTTTATCTAAAAAGAAAAAACTAATTATGATTGTAAGTAAACATTTTTACAAATCATGTATTGATTAGTAAGGTATATTGGTAATCATAATTATTGTAAGACATATCGTAATAGTAGTTGTTAATAATACAAGAAACTCAGTTTTAAAAAATGTGAAGATGATATGCTATGTAACACAAAAGACAAAATTTTATTCTACTGGTTTAAACTTCAATGATTCTAAAATCATTTGAAATAAGCATTGCAAAAGAGATATTTAGAAAAATTTTTAAGTAAATGTGATGTCGCAAGCAAAATCCTTCCACAGCTTTCCTATACTGTGGCTGACTATCTGTCCTTTATGAATGTTGCTATAGGTATTCCTAAGTGGGGAACAAAGGCGTGAGGTGCTCTCCCCTATCTGCTTGAGGTTGTGGAAGGGCGAAGAGACTAGAGTTTTGAAGCCACGCCTTGCAGACGCACCAATGCTCCACCCAGATATTCCCCTACTGGTAAGCTTGCACCTCTCAGATAGAAGAATCATCAAGTGGAGAAGGGAGGACGCAAGCCTCTTTGATTTTGGAGGGGCGACAGTTACATTCGGAGGGGCGGGGAAGAAGCAGTTCGGCAGCGCGACCCGACGTGGGCACTTCGCTGTCCGGCATTTGATTATTAAAATATTACTTATTTTTCCAGCGTATACAACATCGATACGCATTCGCTTTATAAATGTTTTAAGTACCTGTCTGTTTTTAGATAATTTATATATGTTCACGAGTGATTAAGCAAGTTAATATTAAAGTAGAAATGAATATTAGGTAAATATTTTTCAATGTAGACGGTGCAGTGAAGCAGTGAATGTTCCTAGCAGTGTAGTTGTAATTAACTTTGCATGAGTATTTACATACATGTGTATGTTTATCTACATACGTTACAATAGTTTAACATACGTTTATATATTTACAAAAATACACATGTACATACATATACGTTACATAAATATAAAAATAACTTAAATGACTACGCAAGTGAGTTAATGTGTGCACAAATTTTATCTTTACTAAGAATACTGGTGGTCTACTTCAATAGAAACGTCGAAATCATGATGTAATATAGATGTACTCAAAAAATATTAGTGCTTTTAAAACTTTTCAAATACTTATGATGTGCAAACTAAGCAGAAACAATTTTTATTGTGACGCCACGTAGAAGAAATTGAAAAGAAGTTTTGAGTACAATAAACATCTTTTGTAAAAACGAAAGCAGTATTTTCTTTTAATTGAGTGCAAGTATAAATGAATTTACACAGTGCTTAAGGTTCCACAGTGTTAAAATTAAAGCGATAAATCTTACATTACGTTGGTGATTAATATTGTTCCTGAACGCGCTTTGCTGAATGTGATAGTCGAAGTGCCAGATAAAAATTAAGAGTCCTATTAATTATTTATAACTTATTTTACTAACTTATTATTATTTTTGAGCTAAAGTTGTATAATTTAAAGTTCTGTGGAGTAAAAGCTGTGCTGTGATCATTTTTTTTTATTATGTTGTATTAGTGCAAGCAATTGAGTTTATTATACGTATGGAAATACAAGTATTCGCTGTTTTATAAGTTTAAAATAATGAATTCAAGCTCTCGATTCCTGAAGAATGAACTTTGCATCAACAGTTTGAGGTAATAGAAATATAAAAAGTATTATTCATGTAAAACAGTGATTACATCAATGAAGCATTACTTTTTGAAAAATCATTAGAATGCATCAAAAAATTTATTTCTTATAGTACGCCAAAAAAATAATTAGAGAAGTATGTGTACGTATAAAGTCAATTCTCATCACTATTAGATTCTTACCCATAATTTAATCAAGGTATAGACAAAAATAGTTGAAGCTATATTGCTTAAAAACATTTAGATCCATACTTTTTCTGAGCTGGAGAGTTTAATGGGCTCAAGAAACAGTTACAATACGAAACTGGTAATTTGAAGACCGACGGACAGCGCGAGCGTTGAAATCACTCAGTGATTTAAACTGGTGAGAAAGTAATTAAAACCCTACCATGAAAATAATTTTAATTTTTTTACTTAAATTAAATAATTACCACTAATACCACTGTTTTTAAATATTTATCATTTATGTATTTTTTAACTTTTAATAACATCAGAAAATAATTTGACTGATAAATTTTGTAGAAGAAATAAGAAAATTTTAATCGTAATAATTACTGTGATGTCTTAAATAAGTTTTTTTACTATTTATAAAGCAGATTAAAGCAATTTCTTATTTTATACAACGTCTGTAAGTCTTTTATTGCCATACTTACGATCAAATTTAAACTGTTTTCTAAGCTTTTTTCTTCATTTCAATGTTTATAGAGTTAGCTTGTGAAAAAGACCTTTCCTGTACTAAGGGAATAATTAGTGGAATATTTTGAAATACTTTAGAAAAATAATTTTTTAATACATTAAAAAGGTAGAGAAAAATTAATGTTTTAAACAATATTTCTTTGCAAAATAAATAAAAATATTAAATTTTAACCTAAGCTCTTAAGTGTACACACTTACACAATTATTCGACATAAAAAGATCTAAATCAATTTTGAAGTTTGCAAAAATGGACCATTTCAAACAAGTTGAATAACTGCTTGTTTTGTATAATAACATTACCATTAAAATTTGTGTGACGTAATAACAAACGAAGTAATAATCAATTTAGTGAAACAACTTGTAACATGTATGAAAATTTATAAAAAGATAAATGTCTAAAGAAAATGCATCGATACGAAACTGGTTAAGCAGGTGTTTTTTCAAATTAAATCAACTCTTAAATTATTTTGGATGTTGCACCTTTAAGCACGTATCAGACATATGAATAACAGCACACTCTATGTACAAAAAATAGTCATGATTAATGTACATTTTTAAAGTAAAATAAAATTAAAAATCTTCAGATTGATACTTTCAAAAGTCAGCAAATTGTTGTTCTAATTTGACTCGTGCTTGAAATTCTTCTAAATCTGAATAGTATTTAAAATAATCCCACAAAACTGTGAGTTTCCATTATGTTACACACTATTTTAAGCAATAAGAATTTCTTGGTCACAATTATAAAATTCATTATTATTTACGTATTTTTTAAGCCTATAAATTTTAATTCATTAAATTTTTAGTAAATCAAAACGTTATTCTTAAGAGTATTATTTCAATTAAATTAAGCTATACATATAGGTCTTAAATTGTAGTGCAAAAAAATATTTCGTAAGCCTATTAAATAGTTGTTAAAAAAGAGTTACGTTATTTGTGTGCAAAAGCAGGCTATGTGCACTACGAATTTCGTAGAATGTGTTAAAAAATTGTGGTTGTTATCATTTTTATTACTTGTATTATAATTATACCAATAATAACAATAATATTAAAAACGATCATAATACTAATAATAATAGTTATTACTATGATTTTTATAATTATTTTTATAAAATATTTGTATGTTATAATTCTTATAGACTCTTTACAGTATAATAAGTAATAAAAGCTTTACATTTTATAAAATTATCGTTAAAAATAAATGAAATGGCTTTGTGATATATACAATTACTTTTAGTTCAAATTTAGGCTCCATCTGAGTCAGCAATACATCGAACAATTAACACAACGTTTCGTCAACCTAACCTCCTTACAACGTTGTTTATTACAAGTGATGTCCAAAGTCTGTGTACGAACGACTTATGCATCTTGTGCTCCTCTCAAAATCTCAATAAGTTAAATTGCATCACAAAAGAGTGACAATAAACCTATGTTAATTAAGTGCGTGTAAACATCATGGAATTAAAAGAAATAGTCACACATCAATAAGTGATATGTGGAGCTTTTTTGAAATTAGTGAGTTTCGGAAATTTTGTTCAATATTTGTATTGATGATTATAAAAATAAATATATATATATATATATATATATATATATATACATAAATACATACACATTTATAATTATGATCGTATGGTCACGTATTAAATGCTTATTCATTGTCAATCATGCAACGTATTAATTAATAATTGTAATAAGTCAATTTATACACACACAATCTGACACATACTGTGTATAATTATGTATGTGTGTGTGTGCATTTGTATGAATGTATGTGTATGTGTGTATATAAGCATTTATGTGTATGAATAGTTATGTGTGCATGAATATATTTGTGTGTGAATATTTTATAAAAATGACAAAAAAATAATTTCTCCTTACTCCATCAATTAAAAAAAAATTTAAAAAGATTTGCTCCGCAAAAATTTAATGTCTCGTTTGCTGGATTAAAGGAATCATTGTGGAAAACCTTGAAAAACGTAGAATACATAAAATGAGTTTTAGTATTTAGTTCAAAATTAAAAATTCAAGCTTATATAAGAATTTAAATTATTGTTTATCCCAAGCAGGAAAATATAACGTTTACAAAGTTATTTGATTCGATATCAATTAAAAAAATGTCTTTGTATGTGATAATCACGTAAATTTATAAGATACATCAAAATGTATAATATTCAATCATGATTTAAAAAATTTTTTCATTATTTAATAAGTATAAATCAGCATTTACATCGGAATGATTGATGATTGAATGATAGTGTTATTAATTATTACTTGTCATAATTATTACTTGTTACTGATTATTTAATTGCAGCAGAAATAATTTGTTTTTTCGTACTTTTTTTACTCAAAATCGTAGATCCAGGAAAACAGCAATAAGAGCTTTCTCCTGTCAGAGGTTCTTGTTGTATTATTATTGAGAAAAAAAAGTATGCACTATATATATTGAAAAATTGATTTTTTAAATAACCAATTATTTTTACTTTTTTTTAAAGCCTTTGAAGACGTTCAGGAATAAAATATTTTCCGTTTAATCAATCATACTTCTTTGAAATATTGAAATTATAAGTCAGTGAATGAAATGTTATGTCAGAGATTCTCAGTTATAGTTTACAATTTTTGTAAATGAAAATCAGCGTTATAAATATTTTAATGTTAGATTAAATAGTTTTGGGAAACCGCATTGTTACTTTAATTTTGTATGACGCAAAATGCAATGATGTGTAGAAATGACAACAAAGCTTATCTGCGATAACCGCACAGGCAAACATTGGGTATTTGTTTGGCTGGACTTTTTTTTATTTGTCGCAAATCGTACTTAATATAAGGTACAAGTCATTACAATTGCATTGAGCTTAGAAGTGAATTCTTCGTTTTGTTAGAGTTTACTACCATTTGTTATTTACCTTTAATTATTTTGAATAATAAATTTTCACTGCAACTTTTGGATCTAATAGTACCTCATACAAATTTTAAAATAGTGTAATAAACTAAAAGTAACTTTAAAGACCGTAAAAGACATTTACTTTGTCTTGCTCGTTATTATTAAGAAACATTACAAATAAAAAAATCAATGACAAAGCATTCTTATTTTTGACTTATTTTATGTACAGCGTTTCGTCAGAATTTACTCTGTCAAAAATAAAGACGTCATTAATTATGTCTCCAAAGACGTGAAAGACGTCACCAAAGGTGTTTCAGAGATGTGTCAGACAACGTCACCAAAGTCGTAGTTATCGACGTCTGGTGGGTTGTTATTGTTACAAAGTATTTTTTGGTAAAATTAATTTTTTTTCATAACTGTTGAAACATACGTAAGCCCTCCTATTATAGTATTTACTATCCATGGTATATCTGTTAAAGCTTATAAATATTGTTACAAGAATATTTTATAAAAATAACTTACCAGAGATGTCCATTGCCATGTTATCAGCTACGTTTTTAGTAACGTTATCTAAGGTGTCTTCTATGATATTTTTTAGGACGTTATTTACGACGTCTTTCAATACGTCTTCACTTTTGATAGAATAGCCAACCTTATCAGAAAATTGAATAAAAAATTAGTTATAATACTGTATGTTAGGTACATAAATGCATTTGGCAAAACATCTACCATTGTAGTCCAAGTTTAAGTTATCTTGACTATTAAATTGTTTGTTAAAAAAAAAATGAGTAATAAAAACTAATAATTACAAGAGATAAAGTCAAGTCTGAGGCTATATACTAATAATTAGCTTTCTGATCAATAATGTCAGTTACTATTTTTTTACTTTTTCTGTAAAAGTTGTATGTAAAAACTTAGTTTCATTCCCTTATTTAATCATGGCAGCAAATGGTTTTTACAAACAATAAATAATGACTCAATGCAACTTTTAATACTTGCTCCAAAGTTTTAAATAATGAATAATAATTTATTATAAACTATGATCTTAAGATAATCATAATTTTTGATAGAAATGATCAGTTTTTTCGTACTATTTGATATTACGTTACTTGTGACGAGAAAAAAAAAAAAAAATTAAAACAGTCACCCAATTTATCAAGCAGTTGAATCAAATTTCAACAAAGTTACGAAATGCTCTTATACTTGTAACCACGTAAGAGATGAGCGAGCGTCATGTACTGTTGGCTGGCTTTATTACTTTGATATGACGCGTCCAAAATGTTTTTAGTACTTGTTTAACTATACATCAGTACCTGAAACTTAGCACAAGTCGTTAGAAATGGAAAGTTAAAGTGAATTACATAGTGATTGACTGTCATGATTGTCGAAATAATGAGTAGTCTTTGCTGGAGCTGCCATTGCGCTGATGCGTTAAAAAGTATGTTAAAATCATTTGTAGTTTAACTACAAAACTCAAGGAAATCGTCAATGATTTGTATCCACAACTATCTTATCAAAAGTCTATTCGCTATGTGCCTATGTCAGGTGGCGCCCTCGAGTGAGAGAAATTGTCCCTTGCTAAGATCACTAGAATGCACGGAGCCTTATAGAAACATTTTTTAATAAATTTAAAAAAAGTTCCATTAAGAGTGAATTTACCAAATGAATCAGTGATTTGAGCGTGTATTATGTTAGTGTACAGTAATAAATTTTGTTTGGTGTTGTCATGTGTACTACAAGATTGGAAAAAATAAAAACATGGATTGCAACTGTGATAACACAGCGTATATTAGTGCATATACATGCTTACACTTATTTAAAGCTTAAAGGGCACAAGTAATTCACAAAAACGTATTATAAATGTATAAAAGTTAACCTAATCTGTCATTAGTATGTATGTTTATTGAACACCGTGTTGTGACAAATGAATAAATGTAAGCAGTACTTGTGTTTCTTAAGCTGCACACAAGTGCAAGCATGTATATGCACTCATTTATACTGTGTTATTACGGTCGCAATCCATGTTTTTATTTTTTCCAATCATGTAGTACACATGACAACACCAAACAAAATTTATTACTGTACACTAACATAATACACGCTCAAATCACTGATTCATTCGGTAAATTCACTCTTAATAACCTTTTTTTTTAAATTTATTAAAACCATGTTCCTATAAGGCTCCGTGCATTCTAGTGATCTTAGCAAGGGAAAATTTCTCTTACTCTAGGGCGCCACCTGACATAGGCGCATAGTGAATACTGATGATTGAGTGAAACACAACCGGATTTCCTACAAAAGAGTGGACAGCCGTTTTTAGGTAATATCGTTAGGACAGCTTGACTAAGAAGGTCCGTCCGGTTCTGTGGAGGAGGGGAGTAAGTATGCTCACTAACCTTCCTAAAAATATTTTTTAACTTGATTACGGAAAATGCATTCTTACGTAACTCGCTACCTTACTGGTAAGGTAAAGGACCCAATACTCGACCAGGCACCAATAGTTGATCAGTCCTGCCCTTATGCATTAAAAATCCAACCTACATGTATAGTAGTACAAAATACATGGTTGAGCGACTATTGGTGCCTGGTCGAGTATTGGGTCCGTTACATCACTCGACGAAATATCCACATGTTTTTACAAAAATTACATAATATACCCTTAGGCATCTAATTTTCTGTTGATAAAATCAAGTGATGTAAACAATTTCCTCGTTTGCTGTGTGCAGTAATCTAAAATAGCGCCACCTGCAGTACAAGGAGGTGATGCTGCATCACATGAATGCATGGTCTATTATGGACTGCAAACTTTGTTAATTGTTTTTTGTAGCTTTAATTCATTTTTGATACTTAAAGAATGAGTGTTCAGAATTTGTATTAGACACAGAAAGCAAGTTTTTCTTACATTATTTACTTATCTATTATTTTTAACTGTAAAATAATTGTTGTTATCTGTATAAAACAAATACTTGATGCTGAAAATCGATACTTTGAGTATCAAAAATGTATTAAAACTACAAAAAACAGTTGACAAAATTTGCAGCCCATAACAGGCGTGTAATCGTGTTATTTAGCATCGCCTTCTTTTTACCATGCAGGTGGCACTGTTCCAGATTACAGCACATAGCAAATACCAGACAAAAAGTATCATATTAACAGCCTGGCTAATGTGATCTTCTTTTAGTAAAAAGGTTATAAAGATTAAAAAATGCAAATTTCAATGGCAAAGCATTAAACTAAAACACCTTATTAAAGTCGTAACTCTAAGGCAAATGCCTTCTGGAAGGGGTTTTAAAAGATGCCATCGTGCCACATAAAAAAGGCCAGGTGGTAGCAAACGACCTTCGTTTGACCCCTATGCATATAGCATAAGAGTGTCTCATGACTTTGTGAACATTAGTATAAGTATCCCCAAAAGTATGTTATAAAATTTGTCGGATTTTTTATAAATAGTTTTGTTATTGAATAAATTTAAATTAATATGTTTTTTAGACAGTTTTTATTGCTATCCGGAAATATATCGAACTTTCCCTGCGAAATTTCTGGCCTTTTCCGTGAAAACTTATGTTTAAAAAATTAACTTTTGCCTTAACTTTCTCAAAAGCTATGTTGGTAGATTGATCTGAAAATTTAAGACAACATTTGCAACAACTAAATGAATGGACTCCGATATTTTTGATAACATTTTTATCGTTTTAGCTTGGGGGACAAATCCTCTAAGGTAAAATGGGGTATAGTGGGACAACGCAGAAATTGCAGGGTATAGTGGGACAGGAGGAGAAAATTATAACTGGTAAATTCATTTGTCAAAAAATATCCTTAAAAAAATTTCCTGACATTCCTTTATCTTTTAGCTAGATAAGACTCCCAAAATTAATTGTGGTAAACGTTCAAGGGAGAAGGAAAAAAAAAAATTTCATCGAGCTGTCCAAGCACTTGTTTGATGCATGCGTCTTAAACGAGGCATTTCGCTCATTTTAGATCTGACACTAAAGTTGATTATCAAGATGATATACCGAAAATAAAATTTTTTTCATACATTTAAACTATTTTTACGTAATAATATGACACTCAAGAACAAGTTTTATTAATTAGATCTTAAAAATCGTTACTTCGTCATAAAATATAGCCTGTCCTAGTATACCCTTATTTTCTGCAAACACCATGTAGAAGTGGGACGAGGCTTATCATTGCTGTCCCACTACTGCATCCTTTTTTTAAAAAACTAAGTAGTAGTGGGACAAGTACTTGACAAGACCAAATTCTATTTTTAACAACTGGGATTTCATGCTTTTTACTGTAGTAATCCTGCAAGTGTCATCAGTCTAATCTTTAATAGTAAAATTAAACTCAAATTTGTTTGTAGGATTAGTAGTTGAGTGAATGAGAGCATTGTTACCTGGTAAATAGACATAATGCGAAACCTAACCTCAATGCAATCTGTATTAATTCATCCTACCCAATGCAAAAAAATCAACTTTGCAGAAAATGACATATATTTTCAATAATTAATTTTCATCATGCTGATATTGAAAAAAAAAGCTAAACAAAATCAATACCTCTGAAAATTGTAAGCAGAAAAATACAGGTATTAGTTTACTCACATTATATTTTCGTTTAGTATTTCAGCCTTTAAGACTTGCTTCTTATCTCCACTGAAGAATCAAATAATTCTCCTTTACAATGTATATTTTCTGTAACCAATCTTAATTTTAAGATCAAAAAGAAAGCAGCTAAGAAAAACCAACCCGTGGCGGTTGTTAATAATTCGATGTATTACTTAAAAAAAAAAAAAAAAAAAAAAAAAAAAAGAGAAAACAGTCAAAAAGCAGTAGGATTAGTTGGTAAACAAGAAAAACAAGAAATAAAAACGCTAAGGAGTACGAAAAAAATTTAAACAAGAAGTTTCAAAACAGTAAAAAAACTGTTAGGAACAAAAAAAGAAATCAACTTGAAAATTAAAAATTAAAAAAAAATTTTTAAATAAGAAAACTGGAATGCAAATAATGACTCAATAGTACAGGAAATAAAAAAATGTTTATCTAAACTAGAAGACAATGAAAAAGCTGTAAGTGCGTGTGAAGTTCATTTATTGCAGTGAAAAATAAAAAGAAAAAAAGAAAAATTTTAAGACCTTAGAAACTAATACTTATTTTGAACTTGTGTTCATTATTATTATTTTCGTAGTTTGTATTATTAACAATTATATTATTTAGTTTATATTGTATTAGACAATATTTTTTCCTTTATTATTAATGGACATAGTAAGTAGGGATTTTGTGATATCGTTGAAAAAAAATATATATAAAAAAGAAATCCCCATTAATCTATTATTTTTAATATGTATATACTCTCAAAAGTGATAATTCACCTCTTATAAAAAAAAAATTGTCTTCTTACATATGCAAATAACATTGTCATATACTGTCCCACTACTACCACATACAGTGTCCTCCTACTATCGTAATCCTTAAAGACTATGTCCCACTACCGCAGATTTCACGGCTTATTTAAAAAATTATTTAATTAAACAGATAATGATAAGCACAGTCAATAAATATTGTTTCTTTAAGTAAAGACCTATATTTTCAATTAAAAAAAAAAATTTAGGTGAGTTAGCATTCGTGGAACTTCAACAATAAGAAATAAATATTTTTTGCTTAAAAAAGTGTCCCACTATAGCCCATTTTACCTTAAGCAACGCATTCTCGAAATTCCCGCATTACCTTAAAACCCACTAAGAAACCGGGCTGCTGTTTTAAAGACACTTTTGTGCAGCAAATCTTTTTATCTGAGCTTTTAAAATCCAACATCCAACTAACATATACTTCTTATTCCCCCAAAAATATTTTAATGTTAGTAGTGAAATAATGATTTATGCATACATTTGATTATTTTTATTTTCTTTATATCAATAAAAAATACTCTTAAAAACTGTGTAGTTTTTTCAAGATTGGTATTCACAATAACAACAATTACATTACAACATTATTCCAACAAAATTTTGTTAATATCAATTAAAATAAGATCATCTTGTTAAAATTATTTTGTACACTAAGCTTATTCAATTAAAACTAACCTATTGAGCTTATTGGCACAAAAAATTGTTAAGTTGACTGTTGGGAGAAATGTCTATCTCTCCAAAACTTAAGTGTACTTTCGTTATTTCACCCCCCCCCCCCGGTGAATGCAAACAAAATTAAAGCCAACCCTATTCCAAGTTAAGACGTCATTAATGACGTATTTAAAGACATTATTCAAGACGTATCTAGAGATGTAATTAAAGACGTCTCTGAAGACGTATTTAAAGATATATCTAGAGACGTTTATGTGTAACAAAAAACCTCACCAAAGACGATCCCTGCAAAGACATCTATGAAGACTATAAGACGTCTTTAAATACTTCGTAAAGGACATATTGAATAACGTCATTAAATACGTCACCAAAGACGTCTCAGAGACGTTTTTGTTGACGTCATTAATGATGTTTTTAGAGACGTCTATAATAACGTCTTTTATGACGTCTTAACTTGGGATAGGGATGCACACAGTGTCATCAAGTGGTGAACGGAAATAGTCTGCAGTGTTAGCCGTAATAGCAAACAGTTAAAGTCCAGTTGGTTAAGGGTTCAGAGATAATTAAAGTTTCCTATCTCAACGATAGGATCACTTTGGTTGTATATATTTAGAACATTGTTTATTCCACAACTAGCTATTTTACAAAAAAAAAAAAAAAAAAAAAATGACGCATCCTTTTGACTCTTGAAAGGAAAATTATAAGTCCAAAATTGGTTAAGAATTAAAGGCGAAAAGTAAAAGATTAGATGTCCCACTTATAAGGTACGATCTGATTTTTCACTTTTTTCTTTATGTTTCAATGAATCTCGCTGAATTCAAGTTTTTTTTATTTTTTGGAAAGTCTGCATTGTGCGTCCACTCTTTTTTTAATGTGTCAATGTTGCAAATTAATTACACCCATAAATATTACCGTGCAGAACGGTAAACGTGGGACTATATATAGGTCGTCACATCGGACTTTCAACCTAACCTTAACAATTTTTACCGTTACGCCCAGTAATAATCATTGGGCGCCCAACAAAAATTCCCCTCACGACTCACGAGTGAATGTTTACTGTAGGTAAAACAGAGACCGTAGTTAAATTGCATTGTATTTGAAGCAATAAAATTATTGTAGTATTATACATTCTTTATTGTAGTATTATATATTCTTCATCATAGTATATACATTCTATCAATATCATGTATATATCGGACAGTCCGCTTGCAATGTCAAATCAGCTTAGGTTACAAGTATTGTAATAAATTTAATCGATACATTTTAATTATTTTACATAAATACTTATTTAAAATGGTACAATATCCAACCGGTTACATGAATTAAAAAAAAAAAAAAAAAAAAAAAAATTTTAAAATGAGTGTAGTGATAGTGAACTACAATCAAGTAGTTTAAAAAAAACGTTTTTTGGCTGACATTATACTGACAACAAATACGTTAACTGTGGTCTCTGTTTTACCTACTGTGAATTTTGGCTCGTGAGTCATGAAGGGAATTTTTGTTGAGCGCCCGATGATTTGTACTGGGCGTAACCATAGATATATAAGAAATGTAGACTGCTCGTTCTTATGTACGGCGCTGAACTTGAAGCACAAGTAGAAGGAGACACAACATCGAATGTGGGTATCCGTCTCTCTCGTACATTCCTACCTTCGGTAATGTGTGAGAGAGATAGATCCATGTTCGATGTTGCGTCTCCTACTTGTGCTTCAGCGCTGCGCCGTACATAAGAACGAGTAGTCTATATTTCTTATATGTCTATGGGCGTAACGGTAAAAATTGTTAAGGTTAGGTAAAAAGTCTAGATTGACGACCTAGTCCCACGTTTACCATTCCGCACGGTAATTTTTATGGGCATTTACAATAAAATTTATAAAAAATTTCTTCGAGTGTAATCATTTTAAATCAAACAATAAAGCTGTTGATCTGTAGAGGGAAGATCGAAGTTAATCAGGGAAACTATTTTTGCTTGTCTTATTAAGTTACATTATCTATGTCAACAACATTTTCTACGTGATATTCAGAAAAAAAATTATAGTTGTTGCCCGTTCTTCAATTAACAAGGTGTAAACAAAATTTAATTTTGGCAAGATTCACTAAAAATGGAGAAAGAGAGTAAGAAATCAGATTTTTACCTAATCAGCCTGACATCTGATTTTTCACTTTTCACCTTATATTCTCAATCAATTTTTTTAAGTTCATGATTGACTTTTTTTTCTAAAATGTTGAAAATGAGCATCTACTCTTGTTTTTTCAGTAAAATAAATAACGTTGTAAAGCTATATACAACCGAAGTAACATTATAAATAAGGTAAAAAACTTGACAGGAAAGTTACGAGAAAACTAAAATTTTCTACCTCATGGATAAGATTTGATTTTATAGCTTTATAACAATATTTACCAAGCAACTTGCTAGAAATCAGGAAAAGAAGAGTTGATGCACATTTTTGATATTCCTAAGAATAATTCAAGTTCAAACTTAAGGGAATTAAGTTAGAATTATAAGAGAAAGACGAAAAATCCAGAATTGATTATCTATTTTTTGTCTTTCGTTCCTAAAATCAGTTTTTACTCATTCTTCAGAAAATGAAAAGTGTGCAAAAATTTTTTTATGTAAATATGTTGTTTTAAAAAAAACCTAATTATGAAATCCCACTACTTCTCGCAGATTCTTTCGATAAGTTTACATTAGATGTATTAAGTTTCTACCCACCGGTAGTTTACTAGTAAATTTCTCGTACTATAATTAATCAATTAAGCGCATTTTTACGCAAACAGATGGATTGACACACATTATTCTTATTATTCAAAAATGATTTTAGTTGAATTTACTGTAGGCTAAGCAAGAAAGATAAAAACTCCCCACTAAAAAAATCCATATGGATCGAAATGGATTTTGTTCCAAAACGCCATATCCATATGAAATTATATCTATATATACGATATACATAGATATAATTTTACATGGATTTGTCGTTTTAAAACAAAACCCATATCGATCCATATGGATTTTTTATTGGGTTATTGGGTCATTGGATTCCTCTTTAACACATCAATCTGGGTATCAAATACAGCAGGAAATATAATATTTTTCACTTATTTATACAGTACTCAGATACATTACATTAATTCTTACAACATGAGTTTATACATGAAATAAGGTTTTTTAAAAACTATTAGATTCAAACAAAAATTAGAAAATTTTTTCTCAACTCAAATTAGAAACTGTAAAAAAGCATCATCTTTATGACATAATAACATCATCAAATGTTATTTTATGCAGTTTTGTTTAATTTATTGTATATTTTATAGTTTAAATAATAATAATTTTTTTTTTTATCGTTTTGTTAAAGAAAGAAATTGTGAAATATGGTGGAGAAGTATCATGTAGGGTTTACTTTGCATTCTTATTAATGCATGTTGCATTAGAAAGTTTTGAAAATATTCATGTAAAGTTTATTTAGTTCTATACTTTTAAAAACACAAAACTTATTTATATTATTTAAAAATTGTGTAAGTTGTCTCACTTTAGTATGCTGAAATGTAATGGGATTGAGATCTTTTTAATACTACTACACAAAGTAAATACATACACATTTATACACATATTTAACAATTTTAAGGGTTCATAAAGGTACAAGACTCATGACAGCGACAATAATAATTTTCAAGAAGCATCGATCCATTACTGTGTTTTTGTTCTCAGACTCAAATTTTTAAATTGTTTTTACTTAAAACATTATAGGTACCTGCTTTACTACTTTTTTTAATCACGCCTGTTTGTAAAATCATACAAATTAATTTCATTAATGGAAACGGTGAATATTCGTAGGAAGTGCAAGCGGTTAAAGTTGTGTGGTGCATATAACATATTTATTAAAGATAGTTTGCACATCACTATTCTGCCCTAAAAATGTTGTTATACTGCTTTTAATAAGAATAAAAATCAAAATATTTGTCTCATACATTTTTAGATTCTTAAAGAAAATGATATTCCTGTTTTATTTTAAATAATCTCACATTCACAAGTTTTCCTTGAAAAAGCAGAGGAATGATATTTTGACCATATGTACACCTTTTCAAGCCATCGTACATTAAACAAAAAATTTTGAGTCAATTATAAAAGTATAAAATGTTCCAAGAAATAGAAACTAATAATTGAATAAGTCAGTTAATTAAAAAAAAAATGGAAATATCTGTGTCTAAAGCCTGATAAATCTGGGTCTAAAACTAATAGTTTAGCTGACGGTGCTAGACTTGTGATCTTATAGCGTTAGCTGCATAAAAAGTTCCGTATACTCTTTATGTTTTTTAATTATTTGAGATTGATTATTTAACTTTTGTAGTCAAACGTATCATATATTATCGGTGAAATTGAAACTTTTGTTTGACACATATTATTTAAACGTATTGAAATTTAATCTTTCGTACTAAAGCTGTGAATTATTTGCTTTTTGCAACGCAGCAAAACTGTAGCACTGAATAAACTTTCATAATTATTTCAAAAAAATTTTGTTATGCTGTTAAAACTTAATTTTTATTATTAAAAATGTAAAACAAAATGAATATGATCTGTCTTTACAATTTTAATATTTTATTTTTACTAAACCATGTAAACAGAATTATTATGATTAAATTTAAGAAAAATAAAATTACTTGAATTAAGTTTTACATGAAACAACATTTAATAAAGTTTCGATGTTCTTACGAAATCATTTTGACAGGCTTTGAGAACAGTTACAAAAATATCAATTTTCTTGTGTTGATCGAACAGTTTTAAGAACAATATCTTAATAAATTTAACAAAACTATAGAAAATAACATTTAATAATGTTATTACGTCTTAAGGATACTGCTTTTTTACAGTCTCTCATTATAGTTGAGAAAAAATTTTTCTAATTTTTGTTCAAATCTAATAGTTTTTAAGAATACTTTATTTAATGTCTAATTTTATGTTGTAAAAATTAATATAATTTATCTGAGTACTGTATAAATAAGTGAAAATTGTTTTTCCTGCTGGTATTTGATACCCAGATTAAAGTATGAAAGAGGGAAAGGTTATCTTCAACTTTGTTGTGACAGTAAGAATAAATTTATTACACATTAAAATATTAATTCAATTTAATTTTCCCTTGAAATAAAAAGTATATGTAAAGTATAAGTAAAATCTGTGAACGAAAAGTAGTGGTAAAATCAATTACTAGAATTATTGTTGACGAACGTGTTAAGAGACACGAAACAATATAAAATGTACATTTGTAAGGAGTTAATTATCAATTTGGTAACCAAGGTAGTAAATGTTATTTACGAAATGATGAAATAATAAACATTAGTTTTAGATGTACCTCATAAGGAAGCAAATTCTTTTCCGAGTGTCTAATCGACTCTGGCCAAGTGGGTAAGACACTCGACTACGATTCCTGTGGACCAGGTTCGAATCCCCTAACTGGAGCCAACAGGTGCTTTTTTTTTTACTACATACATTAGCTTTTGAGCAGAAAAAATTTAAAACTACATGGGTTACAATTTATACTTTTTTATTTTTTTGTTGCCGAAAATCTTGCTTAATATGGTGTAGGATATCGTGTAGACTATTGTGCAAGAAATCTAACACGATATCCTATAACATTTCGTGTAGGGTATCTTGTAAAATATCGTGTAGGATATCTTGCACGATATCGCACAGAAATTTTGTTACGGGATACGATAAAAAATGGCTATCACCGTTCACAGCTTGGTTTTGATCGAATGAAATCGATGATTTTCTAAAATTATTAGAATACATGCATGTTTTAGAAAACTGTTTTCTACAAATAACTTAAAGATTTAAGAAAAAAAAAACGCAAAAGAAACCACAAAAAAGATGGAATACAACAGCTCCTGAAAAATATAAAAAATTTTTATGAAATTTATCATTAAATGAGAAGTATTATTGAATAAAAAGCAACATTACCTAAATACTTGAAAATACTTCATAATAGTTCATGGAAAGTGCGTAAAGATACTAAAATCAGTATAGGTTCAAATAATAATACTCAAAATCGATGTAACTTTCAATTTAGCTAGTAATTTTATACTTCCTATGTAATAAGGACTACTTTTTGGGTGGTTTTTAATTTCACAAAACATTGATAGAAAAAATTGATGGGAAAAATTTAAAACTAGTTTCATGAAAGATTTTCTTTATCCCTGAAACAACCATGCTCTTTTACACGTAAATCAAATTTTACAATCTAATGATAAATCATGCTTATCATTAAATTTATTTATCCTAAAAAAATTTAACTAAAATGAAATTGCTAAGGAATTCACATTTTATAAGCATATGATTAATTTAACGTATTTTAAGTTGAATAATAATCAGGAGGACGAGGATGAACTAATTTTTATAAAACATTAATTAATCACTTTATATATCAAGATTAAAAATTTGTGTCAGTGGCTTGGACTTTCATCGTAACGGATTGCGTTAAAATAAAACTCCCAATTGAAAGTGTCTAATAAAAACTGATAAAAATTTTTTTTTCGTGTTTTCAGTCGGTTTTTGCACTTGAAAAACCACATAAAACACAACAACGTTCAAAATTTGACGCTTCTTATATTTATTTCTTTACCAACACAAGATTAAACATAAGTAAATTGATGAATTAAGACCTGTTATCTGGATGGCAACACCAAAACAGGGGGGTTCAAGTATATTTTCCGTGGAATCGTATTAAAAAGTTTATTTTTCATTTTTTTAAATTCCATGTAAAATACTTGAATCCCCCTGTTTTGGTGCTGCCATCCAGATGGTAGTACGTAATTGGACAATTGACTTACGTTTAATCTTATGCTGGTATAGAAATAAATATAAGAAACCTTAAATTTTGAATGTTATTGTGTTTTATGTGGTTTTCCAAGTGCAAAAACCGACTAGAAACAGACAAAATAAACTTTCATCAGTTTTTATTAGACACTTTCAATTGCGCTATTAGTAATAGAATCTTTTGTTTACTTTCTGACTTGAATGATACAGAAAGTGTATTGTATTTTTAGAGATGAAATCCAGAAAGAAGTTGTTTTGATAATTCAGGATGAGGCCCCCAGGATTCTAAAAATAAAGCCTCAGTAATAGTAGACAAGACTTTGCGGTACAAAGTGTAATACAAAGATAGATTTTAGAGACAAATAAGTTGTGTTAAATTGTTATAAATATATATTGTTAGTTCAAATTTTCTTTAATTTTTAGTAGTACAAAAGTTGCTTACAACAAGTCTGAATCAAAATATGTTTATCATACTCATGACTTTTTGAAGTGTTGTGGTCTAACCCAGATATCCTAAGAGAAAACTGAGTGATAAACCATTGGGTATACAAATGATAACTTATTTCAGTATATGTGATTTAAAATCTTGTTTAGCTTATATTTTGATGAATTGACAAAGGCATGCAAAACAGTTTCCAGCGCTGCCACATGCTCACTCTCCCCTCACTGAACTCTCTATATTTCTCCTCTTACTGTAATGAACTTCCTTAATATAATTCAATACCTATTTTTTATAATAAATGTTTAAACGAACCTAATACTATGCATTGACGAGTTGATGACAGCCTCCTTTCCCAGATTTTTACATTCTCCACGGTTGTATGTACTACCAGAGCTAAGATCCTAATACATTTGAGATTACTATGATCACAAATGTGTTCCGACGTACTTAAGCGGTGAGAGTAATTTTAAATGTAAAATTTACTTAAACCTATTGCTTATGGAATGTACGTGGATTACATTTTTTTTATTTTCGTAAAAGTTTATTCATCTACACTAAACTAGTTTGTCAAATCCACATGGTTTTCAATTTTAGTATTTTCAAAACTGGTTGCGTTTGAATGAACCGTACTCATATCCCACTCGTATAACAATCGTATTCTTAACTGTAACGCGATTATTTTAGGTTAATCGTGTACAATCTTATCAATATAATCTATTATCTTTTTTCTTCTCTTAATTAGTGTAAGGGCGCAGTTCTATGGTACGTTACGGAGCTCCGTAATAGACTGTTAGCAATAGAAACAACTTATTAGAGCTATTGCGAAAACGTATACGTGGTGTGCATATGTCTAAACGTGTGAGCGCGTGCGTGTGCAAGTGTGTGGGGATCTGTGAAGATTAGCAGGGTTTCAGTAAAATTCTACGAAAATAGTGTGGTTTCCATAGGGGGGCTGTGGAGGTGTTGGGGGACCTGGATAAAAAATATTCTTAGTTGAAATGACGGAGAAAAAAAACGGAATTCACCTTATTTTATGGGGGTTAGTAGGGGTCTGTAGGAGGTTATGTAGAATGTCCTACACAAACAACTATATAATATACCAAAATACACACGTATGTATTTGTATGTACCATGCAATTTTTTACGAGATAAGTCATAAAGACTGCCACAAACGTTTACCAAAGAGTTATAGGAGGACTTCTCAAGATCAAAAACAAGCAATATTTTTGTGTGTAAGTGTGGGTGTATACGTGTTTATGTATGGAAGTTGTCATCTTGTGAATTTTTAGACTGACTTTGATCAATCAGGGCTTGATTATCTTCGTTGGTAAATTTTCTTTATTTTAAAGTTTTCATTACCACCGAATAAAATTAAATTTTTTTTGGATAACTTGTTTCTAATTTTAATTTAATTTTTTTTTGTAAATTTATTTATTATTTTTTTTTTAATTTGTAATTTTTTTAACTTTTATTTTTATTATTGTAGTAGCCTATTTTGGGTTAGAATAACTTTTATTTATTTGTGACACACATTTAATATAAGCGCCTAACATGTACGCAATTAATCTATAAAGTAACATATTAAAATAAAAAAGTTTTTTTTTATGTATGAAAGTTTATGGACGTATACATGGGAGTATACACATACCCATACGTAAGTATCACTGGCTTTACACGTGATACGGGGAAATCCTTCGATTGTAGTTGATGGCATTAAATTATTTGGATATGAAATTCAGATGTCCTAATTTACAAGTTTTGACCCATTTATTAAAAAGTTTTGCTGTACTTAAAACGCTTTGTGCCAATCCATTTTTTTATTGCTTATTTAAAATTTACTGCTTTTCTTACTATAAATACATTCATGAAATGCTTGGTATATATGTGTGAAGTTATTTTTTTCATTCGATTTTTAAATCTTTAAATTATCAAGGAAAGGATTTCGAACAACAAAATAATATTAAAATAATTTTTGAATAGTATAATTTAAAATAAATTTGAGTAAAACAGCTTTTAGAAGACTTAAATCCTTATAACAGTGAATTAAAAAAAAAATTCTGTCCACAAAAATGAATTACCCTACTAAAAAGATTCAGGTGACTTGTCATGTTATTTGTCAGGTGACATATCAGGTCAAACGTCGTGCCAATTTACCGTATACGAGGTGTGATCAAAAAGTAAGGTGACTTTTCATTTTTATGAAAAAATATTTATTTATTCATCCAAAACTATGTTTTCCCCTTCAAAATAATCCCCCTCAGATACAATGAACTTGTGCCAACGCTTTTTCCAGTCGTCAAAACACTTCTGAAATGCTATTTTGGGTATTGTTTTGAGCTCCTCCAGCGATGTAGCCTTAATCTCCTCAATCGTGGCAAATCTTCGTCCTTTCATGGGCTTTTTCAATTTTGGGAAGAGGAAAAAGTCGCTGGGGGCCAAGTCTGGTGAATATGGTAGCTGAGGCATGATGGAAGTACTGTTTTTGGCCAAAAAAACTACTAACTAATAACGACTTGTGCGCAGGTACATTATCGTGGTGTTCGCGGATACACGTCTCATACCCAAAACATCCGTCAAAATTGATTGGCATGAGCCAAACGATATGTCAAGATCATCAGCTATTTCTCTAATCGTGATTCGACGATCTTTTAGCACCATTTCTTTCACTTTCTGAACATTTTCGTCGGTGTTTGACGTGCTGGGTCGCCCAGAGCGAGGTTCATCATTAACATTTTCTCGGCCCTCTTGGAATAACTTATACCACTTAAAAACATTTTTTTGCTCATAGTTGATTCACCGTAAGCCACTGTCATTATTCCAAGAGTTTTTGAGCACTTAATACTATTTTTTATACAAAATTTAATACAAACTCTTTCCCCCATTATTTTTAACAAAAAAAAATCGCCGAGTACGCAAACACGAGTCTAACCTTTAAGTCTCTCACATAAAAACAACACATGCTACATAGTCAAAACTATGAACATATGATGGTGACTAGTATATCAACATAAAAAAAAAAAACTTTTAACTTAGAGTGTAAAGAGCACGCGCAGTTCAAAAAGTCACCTTACTTTTTGATCACATCTCGTAGAAGTATCATGTAGAATTGCCATGTGAAAGTATCATGTGGATTTTTATAAGCTAGATTTTCGGCGATTCAAAAATGAAAAATTAAAACTAGTACTTCTTACTGCTTAAAAGTTGTTAGAATAGCAAATATAAAGAGTAAAAAAAAGCATCTAGTAAAGGGATTAAAACCTGGTCAGATTATTGGTAGTCGAGTGTCTTTACCACTTGGCCAGAATGGATTAGACACTTGGGGACAGAATTTACGTCCTTATTACGTACATCTAAAACTAATGTTTATTTTATGATTTCGTGAATATCATTTACCACCTTAGTTACCTAATTGATAATTAACTTTTTGTAAATGTACATTTTACATTGTTTCGTATCTTTTTATACATTCGTCAACAGTAAATTTGGTAATTGATTTTACAACTACTTTTCGTTCACGGATTTACTTCAACTTTACATATACTATTTGTTCCAAAGGAAAATAGTCTATTTATAAAAGTGTTATAAATTTGTTGTAATTGCTACAACAAAGATGTGGAATACCTGTTTCTCTTTAATACTTCAATGTGCGTATCGAATACAAGAAAAAAAAAAATTTTTAACTCATTTGTACAATACTCAGATAAATTATATAAATTCCTGCAACGTAAGCTTGTAGATAAAATAAGGATTTTTCGAAAACTATTAGATTCAAACAAAAATTTGGAAATTTTTATTTCAACTAGAATTGGAAATTGTAAAAAGCATTATGTTAAAGATATTTCAGTTGGTATTCTATACGCAGATTAGAGTATTAAAGAGGAAAAGGCAATACACAACTTTTTTGTAGCAGTTAAAACAAATTTACAACATTTTTAAAAATTGACTCTTTTCTCTTGGAAAGTGAAGTATTTATAAAGTTTAAGTAAAATCTGTGAACGAAAAGTAGTTGTAAAATCAATTACTAGATTTACCGTTGACGAACGTATTAAGAGACACGAAACAATGTAAAATGTACATTTACAAAAAGTTAATAATCAATTAGGTAACGATGTCGGTAAATGTTATTCATAAAATCATAAAATAAATATTAGTTTTAGATGTACCTGATAAGGACATAAATTCTGTCCCAAGTGTCTAATCCATTCTGGCCAAGTGGTAAAGACACTCAACTACCAATGATTCGGACCAGGTTCAAATCCCTTTACTGGAGCTAAGGGATGCTTTTTTTTACTATTTATATTAGCTATTCTCACAGCTTTTAAGCAGTTAGAAGTACAAGTTTTACTTTTTCATTGTTGAATCACCGAAAATCTAGCTTATAAAAATCCACATGACACTTTCACATGACAATTCTACATGACACTTCTATATGGTAAATTAGCACGACTTGTGACCTTACATGTCACATAACAAATAATATGACAAGTCACTTTAATATTTTTAGTAAATTATATATATATATATGTATATATATTTGTAAGAAATGTAAACCTTTTCTTACAATCAGCTGAGTGGTTCAACGTGCTTGTGTTATGTTCGAGCTTGTGTTGTATGTTGATTCTGGGTGACTGAGGTCACCACAGTCAAGTCTACTCGTCTGATTAGTTTTGGAAAGCATTCTATACTCAATTAACTTGTGAATGCCATCAACAATAAGTTTAGAAACGTTTTGTTAATAACTATTAAATTATCATTTATTAATACAAGAATCAAGAAAAACTGTAGAAATTTGTACTATAAAGTAAAAATAAATATTTGCTAAACCTAATTAAAAATTTGTTAAGCAAAAACTTAAGTTCAGAATCATCTCGTTACTGATATCTGGCTAAAGTTTGATAAATGTGAACTTTATCCGTAGTTAAGCTATAGTTAAAAATATTTTGTGGATAGTTATACTGTTTATTGCGATAGAGTCTGTACATGGATTGATCTGATTGACATATTATTTTATTTGTTAATTAAGAATATGCATCATTGGTACAGTAGTTGGATGAAAGTAGTAAGCTTGTGACTTAATATTCTTGAAGTACTATGTGAGTTTTTCGATTATTTAAGACGATACGCTAGGTCAGTACCTATGGTGTGAAACGCCCGTGCGATCTCATGGATGTATTTTTCAATAGAGAAATGAGAGAAGCTGAATAGGTATTTGATAACCATGTAAATAGAGCAATTTTGTTAATGAGTTTTACGTAGTTATAGAACGTTGCAAGATGTAGAAATGATAGTGAAATAAGTCATCGAGAAATTCAAAACGAGAGCATTTTAAGAAGACAGTTTTTCTAGGAAGTCAGAATTTTATGGGCTGTGAGGATCTATTTAAGCACGTGAGAGCAAGAGAAAGAGACGAGCAGACCTGACCTTTCTTTTGCTCTTATATGCTTAAATTAATTCCGTACAGTCAGTTTATTTGATAAGATTTCAGCTTCGTAGATTAATTGTTTTGTAAAAACAAACTTGCTTTTACTACTCGGATACTAAATTCAACCATCACCAACATTTATACCCCCTTCAGCATCCCATAATCACATAAAATTTGAAAACAAAGTAACTCTTCGTTCATGCTTATCACATACCTGTTTAGCTTTTCTCACCCCCCTATTAAGGCATTTTGACAACTGATGTCGTTGTCGGCGGTAGTTACCTAGTGTATTTTATTTGAGTAGAAAAGAGTTTAACGAGTTTTCTAAACTAATATATTATAAAGCGTAAAAAATGCATTTGGAGCATGATCTTATTTCGATAATTTAATTCCAATATTTCGGTATCGTACTCATGCTTTTTTTCAGTTCAGGTATCATGCAATTTTTATAAAAATACATCGTGATGTCATGAGAGGCCATTTACATCTATATATCATTTCTAATACGATTTCATTTGGTATATATATTTACATCATGGAACATTATTACTTTGTGAAAACTAATAAAAACTATTTTATATAAAAGGTGTCCTCACTAAGAGATCAAAGAAAATATAAGAAGTGTAACACTGATTCCATGCAAACAGAATCGAACGACGGAAATCAATCAACTACTATCAAAGATTTTATTTATCAGGCAAAAATTTTCTGAAATAACTTGGTGAGTTTGCCTGGGTGACTGTTTGCTGTATGCGCTGAATTGGAAGTGTGCTATGCACAATTCGCAGCCAAAAACTGTCAAATGTTCTTTACTTTAAAACTTTGCAAGTAAATAAACTGCTGATAAAAAACATTGCCCAAAAATAATAAACTAAACGTGAAAATATCCCACGTTTAAAAAGATATTTGTAATAGTGATAAATATATGACTAGACTTCCTTTTTATCAAATTTTTTCTAGTTTGCTTACTGCTATTTGTAGATATCAGATTTATTGAATACGGAAGTCGATATAAGACAACTAGTTTTGCTTCCATCGAGCCTGTAGTCGATTTGAGCCACAAAAGAAAAGTGAAGGAAAATTGTTAGAAGAATTACACGTTCAACGAGTACAAAAGATAGTAGATTACGTAAATAAAGAATCATCGATCATTCAGGGGCAGTGTTATTATAATCACAAATATAACTGAGCATTCATACAAAATTAGACTGGTGGTACTATTTTTCTTTCTAAAATTGAGCTATATGTAACTAATACATTTTTTAATAATACGTTAATTGTACAGTTAGATCATGATAGATTAGTAACTGTTGCATCATGCACTAATTTAACACCTGCAGTTAAAAAATGTAAGCATATAAGTGCTCTGATACATTACATTACAGCAATACTAACAAAAATCTATCAAAAACATCACTCTAACTGGAGTGTGGAAAGCCTACCAATGCGCAACTGATGTTTGGCAAGAAATCGGAAAGAGATTTGAAACGATCAGTGTCAGTTTAGAATCTGAGGAAATTAAAAGCCATTAAGACATTAGCACTAGAACTGACCAACGATTTTCTGAAATCCACGAACAAACTAAACGTGCAATCTATTGAATATAGTCTATATTCTGAAAAAGTTACTATTTCTGAATATGCAAAGAGCTGTAGTCAGAACGTGGAATTCGTTGAATTATTTATTGTTGTACCTCCACAACTACGGCTATGTATAAGTTCTGACGGACTTGCTATTAAGAATGATCGCATTGTTAAATTTCTAAAAGTCAAGTGTTTTTTTAGCTGCTTTAATGAACCTACTTTTAACGATGCCACGAAAATATTTAATTATACTATAAAAATTTGTATTAACTGTCATCTCACCAATATTATCCGCTATGTTTGCACTAACCTCAGCGCCGCAGGTGGCCAAAAGACGAAGCGCTATTGGCAGGATAAACACAACTGATCGCTGTGTAGAATGCATTGTGATAGTAGTATTGTTATCATTATTTGTATCACAAGTAATTAACAGTGCGCAGTAATGGATCCAGAAAATTGTTAAGTAGGATTCGATGAAATAGTGAAATATATTGGCGATGTAGTTAGGCCGTATGAAGAAGGTCAGCGAGTGTATAAAGCAGGGCATATAATTTACTGCAGTATCAGTAAAGAAGCTCCTGATAATTTGATTAAGTTTTTTGCGTTATGCTACAAACATCTGCACTTCACGATACTTACTCCACACGAATAACAAGTTAAAGTAAAGAAATGCTAGGTCATTTGGTGTAAGTGCTCATGCACTTTAGGGAAATGTAAGCACTGTGTGGCTGTGTTGATTCATCTTTACAAGTAAATGTAAATAAATACATTTATTTATATTACATTTCATTGATACAATTAGGATAGTAAATTTTTTTCTTGTACCTACAGCTCCATCGAATATGTTCGAAGTATTATCGTGTACTGACACCAAGCAACAGTGAGGACAGCTCAAAAACGTCACAAAACAAATGTACAAAGCTGTGCCTTTAGGTTAGTTTCAGGAGCTTTTTAACTGATAACGCAGTAAATTATATGCCCTGCTTTATACACACGCTGACCTTCTTCATACGGCCTAACACCATTGGCAATATATTTTACTATTTTATCAAATCCTACATAACAATTTTCTGGATTCATTATTGCCTAATATTAATTACTTGTGATACAAATAATAAAAATACTACGATCACAATGCATTCTACAAAGCGATCAGTTGTGTTTATCCTGCCTATAGCGCTTCGTCTTTTGGCCACCTGCAGCGCTGAGGTTGGTGCGAACATAGTGGATACTTAGTGTCAACTTTTGATGTATGAGTTTTTATTAAACGACTGTAACGTTTATTTCAGGATATGCAAATGAAGTGTGTTGGTAAGAATATTAAGAAATGAAAATTTTCTGAATCCAAACACCATTTTAATTCCCATGTTATGGTGTAACCATCTCAATGATAACACTTTAAGTCTAATAAATACTTTCAAACCATTCTCTGTAAAATAACAACCTACCAGAGACATCGATAGCTAAGGTAAATGTCCCTTTTATGACCATGAATTTCATCATGTTTGCTCTTTGATTTTTTTTTCTTAACTGTGAGCTTTAACAGTAGAAATTCTGGTATTAGCTGGTGCACTATAAATTTACCATTATTATTATAATTTTTAAATACGGTTCTCCATTGTTAAAATACTTTATTTTATAAAAAGATTATAAGACCAAAATGTACATAATTATGAAACGTTGTACCTATTGTTTCATATTATGTCTCTATTTATAAAACTTTTAAAAAAACGTAAATTCAGTATAATATTTTAAGACAATGGAAGCTTTATCACTAGCATGACACTATTTTATTTAATAAAAATAATTATATCGTTTATTTTTTTACTAGAAGTATATAAATTCCTTGGTGAAGTTTGGTGCCATAATACGTACAGTTTAAAAGATAGGTTACGTACTACTTTGTCCCTATTTACGGAATTATCTTTAAAATTAGTCATTTATTGTTTGTAAAATAAAATTTGTCTTGTGAGTTCAGAAAGATACGTAAAATATACAACTACCACAATTTTTTTATCAAGTAAGTTGTATGACAAATACGTAAATTTTCATATTCCATGAATAGGGACGTATTCCACGAATAGGGACATTTACCTTACGTTGTTCGCTACGTCTTTGGTGATGTTATCTGAGACATCTTTGAAGACGTCTTTTGTGACTTCCTTGACATGTCATCTATGACATCTTTTAATATGTCTTTATTAAAGATAAGGAATATTATGAACGTGATGTAACATTTTAATGGTGAATTTATAGACTATTTTGTTCGTTCTGGTCATTTGCATGATTTTCCGTACATGAACTTTGACTTTTGCTACTGAAAACGTCTGGTCCTCTTCTTCAGATTTAAAATATTGGTTTTTTTAAATATTTTCTAACACTTTATTACAAGGTACTTTAAAATATAACGAAATACAGTATGTTGATGCTTTTTTTTTACTGGGTTACCGTGACAGCTCTTAGGCCAAAGTCGCTGGGGCCACCTACTCACCACCTATGTGTGGAGGTGTATTGCCGCACCCATTTTCCAACCCTTTTTAGTGATGTTATACCTAATCCATGAGCACAGTGCGAGTATCTCCGGTGAAACACCTTGCCAGTTAAGCTGACACTCTCTGCACCAACGATGGATCGGGTCCACTCACCACTATGTAGCCTTTCCCCGGAGAGGACTCCGTACTTCAGGACGTCCACTCCTCGCCGGTTAAGCCGGTGCTCTCTGCCGAAGCATCGGATCCAGGCTAATTAGCATCCCCGGAGAAGCCCAATGTTTCAGGAACCACTTCTCACCGGTAAGGCCGTCGATCTGTGTCTGGCTCAGGCCTGGCACTGGATCCACTAATCTTTACCAATAGCCCTAACGCTGTTTCGCATTCACCGAGGCTTGAAGACCTGTGGGGCAAGGAAAAAATCCTGGAATTACTCTGAAGAAAAATTCCTCGGAAAAACCCGCTCCGAAACAGCAGGGGTTACATAGGAACTATTCCCGATGAAAACAGTTTTTGAAAAAATCTGCATTCATCGAGAATCGAACCCACGACCCCTGGAACAGTGTTGTATCAGTAATAAGCAATCTTACCACTGAGCCAACGCCGCTCAACCTGTTGATGCTGTTTTTATGTGCATGTCAAATAACATAGCAAGAGCAGAAAACGTCACTTCATTTTTCATTTTCATCATGAATAAAAAGAACTAGAGGTCATTATAAATTTGTCTTTTAACTTTCTCTCGAAATAAGATATCAACTCTTGTCAAAAGCAACTGAAATACTAGGATAGACACGCCAGTTAGTTATAGTAATTCTTTATCATTTTTGAAGCGAAACTTCTATAGCCGCGTATTGGAAATCTAGTGGTGAGTAAAACTGGCTGATGCAACACAAACGTGTCCATCCGGTTCTTCGTGGTGAGGGGAGAGTGGGGAGCGGGGAACAGGAGTAACGTGCATGCGCATCAGAGTAAATATGTGACGGGGAGAGAGAAAGAGCAAGCGCACACGCCTACAGATATAGGTATATACTTATTTATAAGCCAATATATTATATAGCAGAAAGCCGGAGCGTGTGTTTGTATCTGTGCATGCACGTAGAAACTCTCTCTGTATAGAAGACTTGTGAGGCTGGCACCTGTAAATATTAAATATTATTATTTTGCAACCACTCGGAGCTTGAACGATTCCTCCTTACTTGCGGATTTATTCTCCACCTGAATTATCATTTGCAGATCAATAGTTTGCGAAATATTTGCAAAATTAAAAGTTAAAAAAGAAATTTGTGGCGCTAAAATATAAAAACCTTCGTTTTAAGTACTATTTTGGACTAAAATTTAATTCTACCTATACGATTCGATTCCTCCTCACTCACAGATTACGCAGGTGCATAAATTAGTGTAATTAAATGTCACAAAGTTTGTAAATAATAAATTTAATTATGAAGTTAGGAAATGTAGTAAAAAAGAAATAAATATATTTACATTTTTTCCTTTACTATTTTTTAATGCGTTAAGAAAGCTGTGGATACAGAATTCAGGAATTCACAGGGTGTTTTTTAATTAAATTTTTGGGAATAAAAATATGAACATAAAAACACGAGTTTCAAAATACCTGGTAAAAGCATAGCTTTTGTCACCGTAAATAAAACTACATGTAATAAATGGGAAAAAAATCAATAGAGATAATCACAAATAACTATAAAAATAAAAAATTCAAAGCAGCTCTTGGAAAAATATATATGTTGTAATCTAGAATAAAAAAATATTATTTCGTTTGTAACAAGTCCAATGGCTTTGGAATTAAGGCATTTTAAGGTATTTTTTAATTTCATTTTTATTTAAAAATATGTGTATTAAGGACGTGAGTTCGGAAATACCTAAAAAGAGCATAGCTTTTGTTATTAAAAATTTAATTGTATGTAATAAGTATAAATAAAATAGGACTCTACGATAAAAAGTTGTATTAAAAATATTATCATTTGAGAAACACGTTAAGCGTACGTTACTTTTTTTTTTTTTTTTTTTTTTTGTAATGGCAATTGATACTAAAAGGATGTCAAGGTATGCACGCCTTGGCTTCAATCGTCAACCGCAAAATTTGAATTTATATTATTTTATGACATTTATTCCCAAGTAAAAATCATATAATGATAAAGTAAATTGAAGGACCACGGCGCGTTTACGTTTCGAATTCACATTTCTCGCCGTCAGCCTCTAACAAATGTAATTATGACAGCGTGACTACATATAAAATAAATTTAAAAAATGAAAGTGATTTATTTGTCAGGTTTTTTTTTTAATGCATACTGTTTAAATCACAAAATTTATAAAAAGTATACCTAACACTGTACGATTTCGAAAATACCAAGCACAATAACTCACTAGTTGGAAGTTTCACTTCTGCTGGGGGTCCCAAGATCGACACCTGGTTTTTTTATGTATAAAAAACCATAAAATTCTTTTGAATATCTCTTAGCATCATTGATTCCATCGTTAAATTCATACATGGAGAAAAAATTAAATGTTACCGTTAGAGCAACTGTAAAAGTGTGACACTGCGACAGTCACTATACTTTTTATCGAACAATTACAGCGTAAACATTTAATATGAAAAGAAAAGCAATTTCTATTAATAAATAAGACATTTCACTAGTGCATTTTAATCTCAGTATCAATTAGTCATTTATAGAAATTTAAGAGAAATATTTTCATTAAAACATTTTCATTACAACAGCTTAACACATAAATGAATGGTACGAACGTGCTGTAAAGTTTTTCTCAAATTTTTAATTATTAACACTGCTTTTAAATACCAACATAAAAAGTGACAATTTGTAGGTTAAGCAACTGCAGCAGACGTCTGCTCTGTCCTAGCTTCTCCTCTGTACCACGTGACCCTAGCTTTACCTTGCCAGCTAAATAAAAATTACAATTGCGTCTCGGTAAAAATTATAGTCTGTTCAAGGCAAATCTTACTAGAATAAAAATTACCCCTAAACTACCGTAAAAAGTGTAGTGAATGCCGCAGTATTACACTTTTACAGTCGCTTTTACGGTCAAATTACGGTTATTTCCATGATGTAAAAATACAAGGTGTGGTGTTGCGCATCCATTTTGATTGACCAATCATGAACGCTTTCATCGCGCCGCCATGTCTGTCTGCGAATTCTAAAAGCTTTTAAAATATAAAGCATAATAACATTAAGAAACTCGTAAAACAATATATATTTCTTATTTCAATTTTTTTATTCCAGTTGTTCCGTGACCAAACGTACAATTCGTTAATATTAACACAGAAAAAACTGACTGAATAGGTAATTATTCATCAATTGACGTACATGTTTATTCATACGTATGTCTATATCTATATATATTCATGTCTCACTTCGAGATTGATGCGGGGGATAGGTTTTAGTATCAACTTTGGCCACTTCATTTAATTGTACAGGCACTTCGGCGCTGTAGTAGTCACATCTCCCTCAAATATGGCATTACAATCGAAGACATACAATTGTATTGTACCATAACTGTTTGCTTATAATCGTTCATTTACTAAATATTAAAAAATTTGTTGAAACCACACCCAATCAACATAAATATACTAATCCTAACAATAATTGCACCACCTTTGTACATAGTATTGTTTTATAGAAGGTAAGGTAAATGTACCAAACGTTGGCTATCTTAGTGGATCAATTTCGAAAGTACTCCATAAATATAAAAAAAAAGTAAAATTTAAAGTCCTAATTTTATTTCATAGTTATAACACTATTTTAAGCTGCACCAAAAAGAAATGATTTTTTGCATACACAGAAAAAAAGCTTTTATTTATTATTTGACATGATGGAATGTCCCAATTCTTGGCCACTGTAGAAAAAACTTGTCCCTGAGGCCGAAACTTCAAGTCCCAATAACTGGCCAATCGTATGAATTGTACGCAATTAACATTGGCCAGTTATTAGGACACACTAGAAGTGAGGTTACGTTGACAGATGTCTCAAAGCCTGGCCAGCCGACCAGAATCAAATTATAAAAACACTTTTTTCTAATTTCCTTGTTAATTCCGACTGAAAATATTTAGGCGACTTTTCATGTTATTTGTTAGGTGAATTGTCAGGTAAAAAGTCATGCCAATTTATCATATAGAAGTGTCATGTAGAATTGTCATGTGGATTTTTATAAGCTAGATCTTCGGCAATTGAAAAATAAAAAATATAACTTTTACTTCTAACTGCTTAAAAGCTGTAAGAATAGCTTATATAAATAGTAAAAAAAAAGCATCCCTTAGCTCTATTAAAGGGATTTGAATCTGGTCTGGATCATTGGTAGTCGAGTGTCTTTACCACTTGCCCAGAGTGGATTAGACACTCGGGATAGAATTTACGTGCTTATGAGGTACATCTGAAACTAAAGTTTATTTTAACATTTCTTTATCTTTACAGATACTTTACGTTCTAAGAGAAAAAAGTCTACTGTTAAAAATGTTATAAATTTGTTTGAACTGCTACAACAAAGATGTAGATTACCTTTTTCTCTTTAATACTTTAATATGCATATCGAATACCAGCAGAAATGTCTTTAAAATAATGCAATCTCCAATTCTAGATAGATAACATTTTCCAAATTTTTGTTTAAATCTAATAGTTTTCAAAAAATCCTTATATTATGTATAAGCTTACGTTGCAGGAATTTATATAATTTATCTGAGTACTGTACAAATGAGTGAAAAATTATTTTTTTTGCTTGTATTCGATACGCACATTAAAGTATTAAAGAGTAACAGGTATTCCACATCTTTGTTGTAGTAATTACAACAAATTTATTACACTTTCATAAATAGACTATTTTTCTTTGGAATAAATAGTATATGTAAAGTTTAAGTAAAATCCGTGAACGAAAAGTAGTTGTAAAATCAATTACCAAATTTACTGTTGACGAACGTATTAAGAGACACGAAACAGTGTAAAATGTACATTTACAGAAAGATAATTATCAATTAAGTATTTAAGGCGGTAAATGTTATTCACGAAATGATACAATAAACATTAGTTTCAGATGTACTTCATAAGGACGTAAATTCTGTCCCAAGTGTCTAATCAGTTAAAGTTTTTAAGCAGTTAGTAGTACAAGTTTTACTTTTTTATTTTCGAATCGCCGAAAATCTAGCTTATAAAAGTCCACATGACAATTCAACATGACACTTCTGTATGGTAAATTGACATGACTTTTCACCTGACATATCACCTGACAAATAACATAAAAAGTCACCTAAATATTTTCAGTAGGGAAAGTATTATCAAGATAACTATTAATAATGAAATTAATGTAATTTTTAAGCGTGAATTTTTATAAAAATATTTTTTACAGCTGCAGAAATTCGTGCGAATTGTAAAATTGTGATTGTGGCTAGTCTTTGAGACCAATTTTTCGACGGCCAAGCATCAGTACATTTACCTTTCTTACTAATATATAAAGCAAAAGCGCTAAAACCGTTGTAATCGCTAACCGCGAAAACTACTGAACCGATTTGGTTGAAATTTTGCACACTGATTCATAATACTTCCTAGATGGTTTTAGTATAGTTTTTATCGTAAAAAATTTAATAACAATAGCAATAAATGAGCTCAAAGTTTTGCAAAAATACGCCAGCTTTTCACTTTAGTTCAGTAAAATCCGCTAGGTGGCGTCGACATAAAATCGAAGCTACCTGCAACATAATTAAATAAGTGTTGTTATAATAGGCCGGAGCGTATCGATAGTGGTATAGTCGAGCTTCGGCAGCTCAACAAGCTGTACAGAGAATGCTGGTGATTGTCCCGCAACTGGGTATCCTGGTTACGGACGCCACTCTTCTCTAAAAGGGAAGGGACCTAGGTGTCCCTTCACCCTAAATCTCGACGAGTGCGATCAAAAAAAAAAAAAAAAAATTCCAACCGATGCCGTCTTAGCCACAATACTCGGAGACATTTCAAGCCAGAGCACAATCTGCACCAACTCCTCATAGTTGTTTGACAGTCCCACCATCCCATCTGGTGCAGATAGAAATTTTGTGGCTACAAATATAAGCAAGGGAAAACAGCTCTGAGGGGCCCGGGCAGCAACAACGGCTACCTTCTTAATCGTCGCGTCCCCAACGCACTTACCCACATGCTTCCGTCTAACGATGAGCGGTTGGTTATCCGGGGAACGACCCGAGACGAGATATTCTTTGGTCAGCGGCGTACCTCCCTCCATTACAGTCTCCGTACATCGAAACTTTCAGAATAAGAATCAAGCAACCCGTAGCCAGCTCTTCATCATCAGGAATAATAATAAAGAATAGCTTGGAAGTTTCACCACTGGCGCTTTTTAGGGCCATTATAAGTATTTACGTTCCCTACTTAACCATCAATATCATCGGTTCTTTTTAGGGTCCACCTAAGTGTAAACTACCTTGCCAACAAATACATTTTTATTACCATTTCCGAAAGCGATTCGTCGACTAAAAGACTATATTAACTAAAGACGGGCACTATTAAACCAAGTCAGCTATTTACTGGCAGACGTCACCTGCAGAGTTGTTCTTCGCAAGGCTGGAAAACCCGGTGACCGACGACTCTAGCATTCAACCGGAAACCACTGATCCTCTCCAAGGTCTGCGCTGGGCAAACCTATAACAGCTATAAAGAATAAAAAACTTGAGCCAACCGGACAGCCTCCACTGGACAAGTATCACTAACCAATCTCCCCGTCTAAGATCACCAAAACAACTAAATCTGCAAATAAAAAAGGTGCTTTAGACACCAACGTCTTCGACGTTGAACCGGGAGACGTTGGGAAAGAGCACTACAACTAGCCCCAAAGCTTCGGACTTTGTAATTTTTCTCCCAATCAGTCTGGGTTTTCAACAGCAGGCCAGAGAAGATTACCCTGAGGTATCCAGGCAGTCACAATTGCTGTTAACTGCAGTCAAGAAAGAGTTAACTTAAGAAGCTCACTGGTCTTTTTTAGGGACATCGGACGTCGAACTACTTAGCCAACAAATGTATTAAAATTAACAAAGTTGACTGAAAATAGCCTTTAGGGGTCATAAAAGTCGTAAGCATGCCAATAGTCGCAAAAGGGTATATTGGAAAGAAAACTTCAAATGTATCTAATAAATACAATTTGAGGCGTCAAGAAACTGGCGCAGAAAATGTATCGAGATTAAAACAGCAGCGTCAAAATCGACAAGTTAAGAATCCTTTACGTGAGAGATCAGCTTTTCATTGTACCCTCACAGCAATCTCTGAAATCTTTTAAGATCCTACTTCAGATTTTTTAATGAGTAGAAAATGTATTTGTGTTTTTGTGGCAATAAAATTGTAGGGTTTAAGGTTCAGGACTTTGTTGCTCTGGTAATAAAATTGTGAGATATGAGAAAAAAAATTTTTTTTTACTATAAATTTTTTGGGGGTTTAAAATCTTAACAGCTTTAAAAAATAGCCCTTTTCGTGAAGTACACAGAAGAAACTGTAAATCAACAACTTCTTATAGCCATTGATTATTTTATGGCATAAAGAACGCACGGTACTTTTCAGCATTATTATTTTTTTGAATTTTTACACATTATTTGACCAAATAAACTATTTGGATTCCGAAAAAATGTGTTTTTAATAAGAAGATTTTTGTTCTAAGATGTATCGGAAATATGTGTAAAATTTTCTAACTAAAAATGTTTCACATTACAATATGTCAACACACTATGGTGTTTTATTTAGTAAGTCTCGGGCGAAGCCGAGACGGGGGGCTGCTAGTCATTTATATTTATAGTTATATTATTGTCTATATAATTTCATAGAAGTATAACTTCATACACTGAGAGAAAAATGTAATAAAAGTAACTGTGCTAGAATTGTAATTTGGTGTCATCTTCCCATCTAGGGACTATTTACTGTGGCCAACCTCATTTTTACCATTTTGGGCAGTAATTTCTATTGTACAAATAGTAAAAATTACTTATAAAAATTACTGTTCCAAACATTAAAAATAACTTTTCAAATAGTAAAAAGTCTTTTGACTACCGATCAGACCTTGAATATTATTCTAGCACAGTAATTTTTATAATTTTTCTCTCTTAGTGTACGTTGTTTTTAATGATAAATGTTATTTTCGAAATAAAAACTTGTATCCAATTTTTCTTAGTTATCATTTGTTCTTTTTCATCGTAAAAAATAATGTCTGTGATAATAATACGTGCAGAATAAGATATTTGAAGGCATACATTGTGATGTATAACCCAATGATTGTACCGTATAGTAAGTTCTTCTTAATTGAACACAAGTGCTATGTAAATGTCATGTGCATGTGTAAATGTCATGCGCATTCATACAAAATATAAAAAACATTTTTTAATCGGTACAGAAAAAAGACAATAGAGCATCTCATAAGTTGGAGAAAGAAAATACATGTTAGCATATTCGTGATGAATGTAATAAATATATTGATGGTGAATATTTAAGGGGGCTCCTTCACGAAAGTCCCCAAACAGAGATATATTATTTCTTGTAAATAAAAGTCCTTTGAATTTAATGGTGGTCTAAATTATATTTCGAATGGGTCAAAATTTTGAGAAATCCGAGCTCAAAGTTGTAACTATTAGCACGTGTTCCTATGGGGCAGCGTAAAAAACAATTTGTTTTCGTTTATAATTAACCTAAATTAAATGTCCCAGCAGACTGAATATATACGTTTTGTAGATGAAGTCTTCCTCTGTAATGTGCTGTATTAAAAATTGTGGATAAAGGACCATTTTAGCGAGATATTTGTGATGGAAACAAATAAATAGTGTCCGGGAGGTCAGTAGCAGACGTAATTGTTCACGACATATATATACCATATACCTATATATTACATCGCTATACTACACCAACACAGGTGGTCTGGTCTGGTGGTACACCCTCGTATGCACTAGACTGGTCAAAACAATAATTAATTTTTCGTACAAAATTAAACTACACACATAAATATCATTTTTCCCACTTCAAACGTTATTAAAAATATTATAATGATTTTCAGACACATTTGTTTAGTGAAAAACAAAACTTTATTTTTTGTTTGTCTTTGACCTCAGCAGTAGTCGTAGGAGCCCCCTTAAGTATCATAAAAGCTACATGAAGGTAACAAGAATTTCCAATATGCTGTAGAAGCCTTGGAGTTACTTATACACTAGCTTTTCTTAAAAAACAGACAAAAAATTAATTTTAAAGTAAATTTTTGGGAGGATTCATAAACAAGCAGAAAATAGCTTGAAAATGAAACGACAGAAAAAGCAGCAAGTCAGTTTCCGATACTTACTGTACAGTCCTCCACAGTATTAATTTTAACAGTACAGTACATCATTATTGATCAAATCACTATGAGATTCATTCATATCTAAGAGTATTTCTAATGTAGATGCAACAGACATATTAGAAATCTTCAATGACCTCTAAGAAATTTCATGAATTGTGATTTTTGAGATAAAACCTTACTAAAAGGGGGGGGATTGGAAGTAACGATAGTCCAAACTTTAATTTTGTAGTAAAACTGTGAATGCTTTTTCCAGTGACGTGTAATGAACTAAATATAATGAAATAATGAACAGCCGTTGTCCTGAGCTATCGCTGTCGTCGAAATATACGTCGCTGGAATAAGCATTCATAGTTTTACGACAAACTTGAATGAACTATCGTTATTTCGGACTCCCCTCCTAAAATTTCCTTGAAATGTCAAGTAAACATGAATCATTTAATACATAAACATAGTCTTGTGTACAAACATGTATGGTTTATAAAAAATGGGTAATCAAGATCTTCATGAAAGTAAAGACTAGAAGAAAATAATGTAGAAACACAAAGGTAAAATCATAATACAAACGAAGAAATAGGCAGACTTTTAAACAAATACCAATCTAGAATAAAGGAATATGATCGAAAATCAAATGATTAGCAATGAGGTACAGTTCTTATTACCGAAGAGATGCTATAACCAGAAGTGCCTTAAAAAGAGAAGGATTTGTCCTGATGTATTAGGTCAGTAACACAGGGATATAGACTGAAAAAAAAACAGAAATAAAAAAAAAAATTATGATTCAAAGGAAAAATTATAAATACAGATTAAATTTTGTATGAACAAATAGTTAAAAAGTTAAATAAAGAAACTAATAATACTGAAAATGTGGTACAAAAACTAAAACGAGTAATTGTATGTAAAACTATTCAAAAGCAATGACAAAATTTAGGATTTTAGTACACCAAAAAAAGTTTTAATCATGTATACCATAACTCACAGAGATCTGATTGAGATAATGTATAAAAAAGTGTGAAATTTTTAAGTTATGTATTAAATGTATAAGATGAAATTAAGCCATATAACAATAAACAGGTGAAAAATTCCAGTATATTCAATCATTTACTAAGTTTTAAATGCTTGGAATTGAAATGAAATAATTCATTAAAAAATTTAAGCTTGGAGTTAGCTATAATATTTCTATAATGTCTAAGTTTATTTTATGTTTTATTGTTAATCTGATTTTTTTATGGGTTACGTTGATAATAAACTCATCTCTAGTTTTTATTACTCTATGGCTGTCTGTGTTATGCTTTTCAGCAATACATCTTTCAAATAATAAATAAATTTGATGATGATTAAACGAAGCTAATGTCTTGTATAGTAATAGGTTTTTATTACCAAAGTTTAAGTACTCTGCACATTGGAAAATCAATTTAGTTTTCTTTCCAGCCACTACGTATCGCCACTACAATCGCAGTCTAGTTCAAATGTAGCCAGATCACTAGCAAGCCACATTGATAAATATCAGCTAGAGTGTAATTGTAGATTTGGAATGCGATTAGTGAAAAAATGTACTTCTTGACCATCAATCACTGATTATGCTGAGTTTTTAAAGTATAATAACAAGTTTCAACAATCTGCTTCAAATCACTGTACGCTATCATAAATTCCATGTAAAAAAAGCTTCCGTATTAAAAAAAGCTAAAATTAAAGCTTTTATTTGTTATTGTTAAGTTGCAGAAAGTTTTCTGTCATTGATGAAAATTTTTAATTATCTTTAAAAGTGTTTTCAAACAAAATTCTGTTTTGCATAATTTGTTTTCTCTATCCTAAAACTTGTCACTGTTTCAGCATAAATTTTCAAATCAAAAACAAAATTCTCAGGACCTCAAATATTTGTGTATTGATTTAATGCTATTACAAATTATCAATTTATTTTCAATTATATCAAGCAAGTGACCAGTACCAAATATAGACAGTCAAATATTAATACTCAATTCAGTGGATACAAAAGTAGTTTTGATCAGATTTTTTAATCAGATTTATACATTTAAACTGATGGTGGCAGTAATCATCTTACAATTAATACTGTATTGTACATACGTTCATATGTGTACTGAAAATTAAGTAAAAAATGTATCGAAAATAAAAAAAAAAAAAAAAAAAAGACTTTAGAAAGTATGAAAATAGCTATTAACTTTAAATACTGATATCACGATGTCATTGGTCGTACAGAGTAAAAATATCTTTGTACGTTATTTTACGTAGTACTTTACACAGCTTCTTATCAATCTATTTCTAATGCTTTTCCCTTATTTATTTCTTATTTCAATTCCTTATGTGTAAATTAATCGTATTATTTACATTTTATTTATTAAACTGCCATCTATTAATATATTTTGTGGTTGTGAGTATTTGATTGTAGTAAAATCTTCCAAAATTTTTATCCATAAAGTCATCGAGAGTCCTAAAATTCAACTCTTTTAATGTTAAATAAAAGGTTCAGTAATAGTGTATTATGAAATAACAAGATACACTAAAATTGATGGATTTATCGCTAAGTTTTAATTTTTATTCTACTAATTGGAATTCTCCTTCTAGTCCACTAATTTCTTTAGAAAAACTTAGGGTTAGAAGTAATGAAAAATTATTGTTAAACGTACATACAGAGAAGGTTAGTGATAATGTTGATCCACTGATTTGCTAATATTTATAGTATTAATACAATAAATTAACAAAAGATACTCTTAAACAAAATTGAGTAATATGTAACTAAGCATTGAATTTTTTAAGCGTTCTCTCAAAACTCTATTTAAAAACATATTAATCACTAGAGAAAAAGTTCTCTGTTTTCTCCAGAAACAGAAATGTTTGTTAATATAGGTTAAACAACATCACTTAGTTAATAGTTTATATCAAAGCTATAATATTGCTTGTAATTTTTGTTTTGTTTTTAAGGTATAGATGCAACGTTATTTACAGTATCAAGTAAAAATACGGCCCCCCGTCTTGGCTTCGCCTGAGACTCACCAAATGGAACACCACAGTATGTTGACATGTAATGTGAAATGTTTTCTGTAAAAAATTTTACATCGATTCCTGACACTTCTCAGAACAAAAATCTTCTAATTAAAAACATGCTTGTTTGGAATCCATACAATTTATTTGGTCAAATAATAAGCTGTAAACAGTAAAAAAAATATAATTATGCTGAAAAGTACCGTCAGAGAAACCGTACGTTCCTTATTCCATAAAATAATCGTTGGCCCTAAAGGGCCGTTGATTTGCAGTCTCCCGTATGATCTACGAAAAAGACTATTTTTAAATTAAAAATTTTTTTTCTTTTATCTCACAACTTTGTTACCAGAGCAACGAAATCCTACAGTTTAATATTTAGATTTTTTATCGCCACAAAAAGCCAAATACATATTCCACCTATTTAAAAATCTGAAAGATTTAAGAGGTTACTGTGAGGGTTATAGTAAAAAGCTTATCTCCCACTTCAAAAATTCTTTATTTCTTGATTTTTATGCTGCTTTAATCTTGATAAATGTTCAGCGTCCTTTTCTTTATGCCTAAAATTGTATTCATTAGATGAATTTGAAGTTTTTCTTCTAGTTCGCCCTTTTGCGACTTTTGGCATAGTTAAGATTTTTTTGAGTCTTAACAGCTATTTTTTGTCAACTTTCTTAAGTTCTAATATGATTTTTGGCAATGTAGTTCGACGTCCAATGGCCTTAAAGTCTGATAGTCAGCGTCTTAAGTAAACTGTTTCTTGACTGAAGGTCTCAGCAAATGTGACTGCCTAGAAACCTCCGGATGATCTTCTCTAGCCTGCTGTTATAGTACCAGACTAATTAGAAGGAAACCTACAACGTCAGAAGCGCTACAGCTATTCGAGGAGCTCTCTCTCAACGTCTCCTGGTGTTACGCTGGACACGTTAGTGATCTAAGGTGGAAAGATTGATTCGTGATACTTGCCTGTTGCAGATTGTCCCATTTGCACAGGTATATTTTTCCTTCATAGCTTCACTGTTAGGTTCGCTCAGTGCAGACCTTGGAGAGGATCAGGGATTCCTGATTGAATGCTTAGAGCCGAGAGGGTAATATAGAATGGTGGTCGCCAAGGTTCCCAGCCTTGCGATGAACAACTCCGCTCGTGACGTCTGCCAGTAAATGACTGACTTGGTTTAATAATGGCTGGCTTTATATAGTCTTTTAGTCGACGAATTGTAGCCGGAAACGGTAGTAAGAATGTATTTGTTGGCAAGGTAGTTTAACCTCAGGCGGCCCTTAAAAAATCCAATGAGATTGATGGTTAAGTATGGAACGTTAATACTTATGATGGCTCTAAAAAGAACCAGTACGCAGATCGTACTGAAGGGAGGTACGCCACTGGCCGAAGAATATCTCGTCTTTGGGTCATTCCCGAGATAACTAACCACTCATCGTTAGTCGGGAAAGTGGACCTGGAGAATACTTCCTCTATGGGTATGCCGTTGGGACGAAATACTGAGAACTATAGGAGGCCGTTGTGGCTGCCCAAATTCCTTAAGGGTTGTTTTTCCTGGCTTGCTGATGTACCTCAATCTGCTCTGGTTGTGCCAGGTCGATTGAAAGAATGACTTTTAAATCCCAAATTGCTAGAGCAGATTGTACTGTAGCTTGATGTCTCCTGAAATAACGCCGGAGACATTCGCGGTCTGAACTATTTATTGGTGGCACTCATTTATCTTCGTGGTCTGTGATGGAGTTAAACGCAAGTCGCTTATCTATTAGAGAATAGTGTTGTAGGTAGCCGGGATACTCAGCAGCACGATTCCAAGCTCTATGCTTCATGTGCTGCCAGTTTACGACTAAGATAAAAACTATACTTAAACCATCTAGGAAGTATTAAGAATCAGTATGCAAAATTTCAGCAAGATCGGTTGAGTAGCTCTCGTGGTTAGCGATTACAATGGTTTTTGCGACTTTGTTTTGTATATTAGTAAGATACGTCAACCTCTTTGAAATAGTAAAACTTGGTGAAAATAGAGATCTTTTTTGTTGTTCTTTATCGTCTCTCTAAAAGAGCATAGATCTATTATATCGCATGGATCTATTATATACACTCATCATAAAAGGTGCAAAAAAAACTAATCGAAAAGTAGGTTGGTGGTGTTTTTGTAATAAAGTGATATTTTGCTTTGCTTTTCCTTACATACACGTAGAAATAAATTGCTGTGTTACAACCACATTAAACCTAAATTTGGCATGGCACAAATCAAAATACGGTTACGGAACATCCAACATGTTGGACAACATGTATTAGTGTTCGTGGGCAAGAAAAAAACAAGCCATAAAAATTCGACGTTTGTCAAGAAGAAGGGCAGATAGGTAAAAAATAAATGTTATATTGGTTTTCAAAAAAATAACGATAACATCAAGACGTATGAATATAAAGAAGTTGGTCGATATACAAACATGAATTCATTATTCATCCCGTGTTTGATATCTATATATATATATAGATATTAATAATATTTTAAAATAGCACGTTGAGGGTACTAACATGAACTTGTAGAAATTATTTAGTTATTATCTTGTGACTATGTAACCTCCAAAGACTAAGAAAACTGCTACTTATGGCTTTAAAGAAAAGACAATTTTCCGTTCAAAATCTTGAGAAAATATACCACCTAATTAAGAAAGTAAACCGCATTAAGAAAATCATATTTGCATAAAAAATTTCTTTGAAAGTGATAAGTCAATGGAAATAGACACTGAATACAACCTAATAAATGATGAATACTATTTTGTAAGGAAGAAGAATACATTATCGTATTATTGTAGATAATGATGACAGCAGAATCAGTTGTTTAGTTGTAAAAGAATTTTGAAAATATGCTTAGAAACTTTAAGATAAAAATCACCTTCTTATAAGGATTTAGGAACGATCTTTACACTTTATCGAATACAAACATCCTAAAAATTAGTGAGCTAATTTTTCCTTGATTTTGACAGTAGTTTGACTACAAGTTCTAATGTACCATAGGTTATAAAAATTAATAGTTACTTTAATAGAATCGTTTTTATTCTTCTTTCAAAGGGAAGTACAGCTCTGCAGGGGCGTTTCAAAGACGTATTTTTAAATCACAGTTTGTTGTGTAGTGAAAACGAGTATCCTTTTGTATTTAAAAGAAGGCAATTTCCTGTTCAATTAGCTTTTGCAAAAACGATTTAAAAATCTGAAGGTCAAATGTTTCTCAAAAAAGTTATTGATTCATAAAGAGATAATTTTCGTCATGGTCAACTAAATGTTGTTATGTCAAGAATTTGATCGTGGGATTAGCTCAAAATTTAACTTAAGAAACATATACAACAACTTTACAATGTTAAAAAATACATTGATAAGGAGCTGTTTTGTTAAAAATACCTTCTTACAGAAAATAAATTTGCAAAGACGCAAAATGAAAATGTATTTATTATTTTTCAATACACTGAGGAAAGTAGAGTTAAAGAAGTATTATAACTATACTAAAAAGTACGTTATTTTTAGGAATGCTGAGACATTCTTACCTAAATACGTGAATTATTACATTAATAGTAATTTTTATTTTATTTTAAATAATTATTATTATGTATAGCAGCCCTACAAAAATTTTTACACAGCATAATAAAAATTACTACGTCTAACATGGTAAAAATCGGGATGGGATAATTTTTAATATACAACACAGTAAATTTTATTGTTACCATTTAAAAATGTCCCACACTTGATAGTAGAATTTGCTATTTGACATAGTAGAATTTCTAATTCCACTACATTGCTATTCAGTACACCAAGAATTACTATGTTCGAAAGTAATTTTATACAACGTTGTCATCGATTGGGTGAGATGGTGGATCACCTATCACCCCTATTGAGTTTCAAATTTGAGATTATACTAATGTCAATATTATGAGACACACATTTTTTAATTTATAAGGGTTAAAAATTAATATGTAAATAGTACATTACGATACTAGTGCTCGAGGAAGACGATTGACGCACGCGTGTCAATCACCCAACCTCTCACACGTGTGGTGTATACAACTTTTCGACACATCGTGCGCGGGGAACGAGATATATTATGAGCCATCTAATATGGCTCTGCAAAGATCTCGACGTGCACACCCACTCGCACGAGTGCGCAGCACGAGTTGTGAGTCGTGTGTGTAAATCGCGGTCCTTAGAGCCACAACAAAAGGCTTATAATCGAGGTCTCCGCGCACGGCGTGTCAAAAAGTAATTTTGAATCAACTAATTATTCGTGGTCAACAGTAAACCCTATGATTTTTAACTTTATTACGTGTATCATAAACAGTACACGTTTCCACATGTTCTCTATCGATGCTAATGTAAACTTAGCACACTGTAGTCTAGTAGCTACCAGTGGTGGGTATGTATCTTACACCGTGTAATTAATACATTTATCACATGTAATTAATGTATGTAAGATAATGTGTATTCATAACACGGCGTGTAATGAATGTAATTAATTCTCAGAGCTATTTTTTTTTACAAATTTGAGAATTTGGAAGCAATGATAACCTTAAACTTTGTATTATACCCTCGTGCATAACAAGATAAGCTGTGATTGAGAGTTTATTGTATTATTTACTGAATAATTTATATTATCAGTGAAAGTGGTTTCTGTATAAATATGGGTCGAGGTAGTAAGACGCATGATTCGTATGAATAGTTGCAATTTAAACGTAAACAAAATGAAAAAGGAGTGTTTATTGCTCTTTGCACTGTATATAATTGTGAATTAAGTAATACAGCCACCCAAAGACTAGAGACACATAGGTAATATGAATTTCGATTATACTAAAATTATTTTAGTTATCCACTAACATTTTTAAAATCTTATATATTTTTTAGAAAATCTTGTAAAGTTAAAACTAATAATGTTTTGGATTTAAATAAACAAAACAATTTGAGCATGATTTCCTCAAGCACTGTTAATGATATCGATGAAAGCATAATTAGTAAGCGCAAGGCTACTGATAGTTTACAGTACAGTCAGAATGATAGTCATGTAAGCTTGAAAATACCATTAAACAATGAACAAATGAGGATCAATAGAAATAAGTCGCCGCTTTTATTGGTAACGGTGTCTTAAATAATATATACATATTGTAACGTATACACATATATAATCTTGAATTATAAAATGGAAAATTATTTTTAGAAGACAACCAATCTGATAAGTACTACAAAAACAAAAATTTCAAAAAAAATCAAAGCATTACGTCTTATTTGGATGAAATGGATGAGAATACAAAAGTCAAAATTGATGAAACTCTACTAAAAGTTATGTTAGCCAACAAAATGAATTTAAACTGTTTCAATTCTACGCTCTTTCAAGATTTATTCAAAATGTTACGCCCATCTTATTGTTTACCAACAAATACCGAGCTGCAGGATTTAAGGGGGCTCCTACGACTACTGCTGAGGTCAAAGACAAACAAAAAATAAAGTTTTGTTTTCAATAAACAAATTTGTCTGAAAATCATTATGATATTTTTAATAACGTATGAAGTGGGAAAAATGATATTTATGTGTGTGGTTTAACTTTGTACGAAAAATTAATTATTGTTTTGACCAGTCTAGTGCATACGAGGGTACACCACCAGACCAGACCACCTGTGTTGGTGTAGTATAGTGATGTAATATATAGGTATATGGTATATATATGTCGTGAACAATTACGTCTGCTACTGACCTCCCGGACACTATTTATTTGTTTCCATCACAAATATCTCGCTAAAATGGTCCTTTATCCACAATTTTCAATACAGCATATTACAGAGGAAGACTTCATCTACAAAACGTATATATTCAGTCTGCTGGGACATTTAATTTAGGTTTATTATAAACGAAAACAAATTGTTTTTCACGCTGCCCCATAGGAGCACGTGCTAATAGTTACAACTTTGAGCTCGGATTTCTCAAAATTTTGACCCATTCGAAATATAATTTAGACCACCATTAAATTCAGTAGACTTTTATTTACAAGAAATAATATATCTCTGTTTGGGAACTTTCGTGAAAGAGCCCCCTTAATACCTAGTGTTCATGAGAAATGCTTGAAAGGAGTAGAGCTGAAATCATCAGGCGTTATTTTTATTAGTAATAGAGAAAGTCGTTTAATCAGTTATACTTTTAATCAAGCCGAGAATAGATTATTCATTAAAATTTCAAATTCTTCATACGATACTGAAAATTTTATTAAAGATTCAATTGCTGAATCGAAAGTAAAATTTGAAACATCAGTGTATGCTGTTGTTTTTGATAGAAATTTTGTATTTTATATAGAAGATGTTTGGGATTTTCAATGTATGTCCTTAAGACTCCAATCGTTTCATAAAAAAACTTTCGATTTGAATTTAAAAAGTCAAATAAAAAGTTTGATTTCCGTTATTTTTAGCTTGAAAATGGAAAAACATTTCTTGATTGCGGGGCTAAAAAACTAATCAACTGCGATAAAAATGACTATTTAGGTTATTTAGAAACGTTTCAATTTATACAAAAAAGTTAAAACCTATTCGGCAAACTTTAAGCTCTATTAATAACGAGCTAAGTGAAACAACTATGGATTTTTTATATAATTGACATATTGAGTCTAAGCTATGTCTTCAAATAAAAATATTAGACTTTATCGTTGAAAAAATGCGTAAAAAAGATAATATAAGCTACACAAGAGCCTGCGAATTACAAGATTGGCTGCTGCTTCTAAAAACTACAACTGACAACGCAGTAATTTGTTGTGTTAAAGATGAAATAGACCAGCTAAGTGATGCCATAACATTGTTAGCAAATAATTTACACCCATTGTATAGAGGTGAAATAATTAAAGAAAACAACGAGTTGATGCAAAAAATTATTGATTTTAATGTCTCACATTTTCGTGATGAAGGAATGAGAAGTCACTTTGATTTCTTTGACAACGTTGGAGTGTTCAGCACGTGTAAATTGAATTCACCTATATTATTTTGGCGGTCCTGTAAAACAAGACACCCAGAGTTAGCTGAGCTTGCTTTAAAAATTTTTAAAATTCCAGCTTTTTGTTGTATAATTGATGTTGAAGAGTTCCAGAATAATTCAATTACTTCGGAACAAGAAAAAGCTAGTGAATTGTATTATTTACTTAATTTAAATAGTTAATGTTTATCAATAATTATTTATTACTTTTTGCCGTTTTTGTTTGAACTAGTTCAGAATCATGAAAAATTCTTTATATTGGTGTATGTAATTTCAAAATAAGTATTTATATTAAATTGTTTAAAAAATTCAAGACTATGTGTAACTTTACTATTAAATAAAGATAATTGTATCCTGTGATTAAAAAATAATGATCTCACGTATAATTAAGTAAATGTTTATAGATTACGAATTTAAAATTTGTTAATTTTGACAACGACATGTAATCTGTATAATACAAATATTTGTACTAAGCTTAAAACAAATAATAATTTTCTTCAAAAATACTATTTTAAGTGCGTTTTATCATATAACAATTCAATCGAATATTACATAAGGTTTTTAAATTAAACTTCATATTTCATCATTTAAATAAAAAATCGTTTCAATAAAAATATAAATATTTCAAAATAACAAAAAAATACATTAAGTAAATTTGTTATTTTACATTAACTTTAATGAAATAGTTTTTATCTAGACATTAATTTTAAAAAGACAAAGTAATTAATTAATGTCACTCTATATAATGTATCTGTTAAAATCTCATTTTATTTTAACTATTTCTATAGTTTCATGCCATTCATTTCTATAAAAACGTGCCAAATGTACTTAATGCGAGTAATATATCTATTAACCAATCACACCAATAAAGTAAAAAAGCTTTAATCATGCACGTGACATTTAATCTTCTTCGATAGGTAAATAAAATCTTATCATTGTTCTTTAATTGGCTGGTAATTAATTAACCTTCAAAAATTATTTCTTGTAGTAAAGCATAGATTCCATGTTTTTAATTATTGTTATGATTTTATTGTAAAAAATTTTTCGTACATAATAGCACGGGAATCAGAATTATGGCTGGTAAGTTTTTTTTCGTAGGTTATCTTTAAAATAAGTACAAAGCAAAGTTCATTATTTAATTTATGTATTGCATCTCGTTCAATATCAAATTATAGATTTTCAAGAATTGGATAAATTACTCGCTGATTTGTTTTTTGGGTGTAACATTCCATTTAGAATCGTGGAATCAATTTATTTCAAGAGATTTGTCCATGCACTCAACCCTTTATACCAAACACTGACGAGGAAAACTTTATCAAATTCTATTCTCAACATCAGATTTACTGAATTTTAAGAAACTGTTCTTAACATTGAGCCCAAAGAAGCTGTACTATTTTTAGATGGATGGAAAAATTCAGCATCAAACACAAAAAATGTTGTAGCAATGCTACGTCTATGGAATAAAAGATATATTTATTTAACGTCTTGGAATTTTGGAAATTTAAGTGAAACTAGGCAGGCGCTAAGTGAAGTTGTAAACGAGTGCATAAATATTGCTCAAGAGTAATATAATTTGACCATATATGCAGTAATAACAGACAATGCATCAAATATAATACGTATGGGTAAATTAGTTAATATTTGGCACGTAACTTGCAATAGCCATAGTGCTAATTTATTTTGTAAATCTCTGATTAACGATTCACTCTCTAAAAAAGTAAATAAACTTCTAAAAGAGTTTAAATCTCCTAACTTGGAGAGTCAAATTGTAGCAGCCAGAGGGAATCGTATGGTTTTTATTGGCGAGACTAGATGGTGTAGTCATAGGGACGCATTTCGACGATGTCTCAGAAATTTGGAAGTAATGCGTGAAGTTGCAAATCAAAATCCTACCAGCATATCACAAGAATCTGAAGAGTTATTGTTCAATCCAACTTTTGAAATGCAACTAATGGATTATATTTTAATACTTGATCCAATATGTGAACTAATAAATACTTGCGAAAAATCTGACTGCAATATAGCGACTGCAACTGAGCTTTGGCTTAAATTAGAGACTCCAGCTGATAACGATGATCAACAACGAATAATTCAAGAAAGAGTAAAAAAGGCTATTAATAATTATGGTTTGGCAGCAAACTTTCTGCACCCAGAGTATCAGGGAAGACGGTTTAGAAATGACGTCGAGTACATCAATTTAGTTAATGAATTTTGAAATTAAAATTTAAACGAAGAAGGACTGCGCAAACTTGAGGAGTACAGAAACAAGGAAAATTTTTTGGAGGGTTTACCCCAAAAAAATTTTTCGTGCTACGTTTTTTGGAGATCAGCAAGTATATATTATCCAAATTTGGCTCTTCTATCTTTAAAACTCAATAATTTATGTACTTCCACTGGTCAATTGGAGAGACTGTTCTCAGAATGGGCTTATGTTCATTCCGTGAAAAGAAACCGTTTAACGCCAGAAAGATCATCAAAGCTAGTATCTTTGTACTACGAAATGCGTCTGTACGATCCAGTTTTGGAGGAAATGTATGAATTGACAGAAAAACTTGACGAATAAATTTTATTTGTGTAATTTAAAAATGCATTACTAATTTTATTCATTCATTATTTTTTACATAAAATCTGCTAACTAAATAAAGTTTATCCTAAGCATTTATTTTTGTTCAAATTGTAACTAATTTTATCAGTAATTAATCAGAGAATCTTTAATTTTAACATTTATTTAACAGAAACAATTAAAATACATAACAAATTGGTATCTGGATGTATAAACAAACTATATTTGGTTTCGAAATAACTTAACTTAATTTTTTTATGTGTCCAAAGTTTGAAGTAAATTTCTTGTTAATTTTTAAATAAGCTTAGTATTTATTTGTGTCATATAATATTTGTCTTCAATTGTCTTATTAAAGCATCTAATGCATTTCAGACATCAGTCGTCTGCATTCTTACATTAATTACATTCATTACTAATTATTACATTAATTACACTTATGACATGTCATGTAATAAATACACATTTACTGTATTTACCCACCACTGGTAGCTACGGAGCCTGACTTGAATGACGAAAGACGGAGTTTTGATTCTCGGTTAGAGCAGATCTTTTCAAAATTAAAAGTTTTTTAAAAATGCTTGTATGTCTATAGTCTTAAGGAAAAAAATATCTATATAAATAAAAACGATATCCTTATCTTCTGTAAGTTAGTTACATATTCTTTGGGCATAAATAATATGGATGTAAATATGGATGTAAATATATAACAAAGTAAAAATTACTATTTTTAATTGCAAAATTTTCATATATTCTGGTTTTACTACGTAGCATAGTAATATTTATAACATGGCAAGTATGTCTCAACATTTTTAAAAAAAATAGTAATTTTTATCACAGTTGTAATACTTTTTTAATACAATTTTTTTAGAGTAGTCGAGCATCAGTTACTGATATTTTACGATTCAACGCAAATTTTCCATACCTAATAATTCCTACAAACTTTCATATTTAATAGTATGATCTATAATTTTGAATGAGTGCTTAATTTAATTCAATAAACAATATTGACAAATGATTTTTTGAAATTAAGGCAGTATTAATAAATTTCTTTAATCTTTGTAAATAACTTTTGAAGAAATGTTACGTTTTATAACTTAAATGAATTATTTCCATTGAATAGTACGTAAAATATATTTTGATACTGTAAAACAAATTTTTTGTAATTCAAGAGATATTTTAATTTTTTTTAATTATTTTCCTGTAAGGATTTCAAAATCTAAAAAATTTCCACGACATATTGTTTGATGTTCCAATCCAAAAAAAATTAACAAAGTATGTCTATTTAGAAAAATTGTTGATTAATTATTGATTCGAGCCGAGAAGTGACTACTAGCGCCGAAGAACTCGTACAAAAGTGAATGAAGTGGCTAAAGTTGAAATTAAAACCTTAACCATTTCACGTGTTCAAAGGAATAGCGCTAAAATTTAGCACCATTCTATTATTTAAAAAAGCATCAAGCGGTAATGGCCAATAACTGGAACTAAAATCTTAGCCACGGGGCCCACCTCGAATTGTAAGATTGCATAAGTAATATTCGACAGAAATAAAATGAATGAAGTCTCAAAAAGAATGCGATATTAAGATATAATTTCAAAAGAAATTTGGAGAAGAAAGGCTGTAGCTAATTTAATACGTAGCTACTTAAAAAAAACTTATTTTTTATCTTACTACTTTGGTATTCCCACACATTTTGATAGTTTTATCAAAGTTATATATATTATAAAAGTATTATAGTTATAAAATTTGTTGTTTTAGATAAATTAAAAAATTTCTGCCGTTTAATAACTTAGCTATCTTTCAGTCAAATCTAAGCTTTTAATTTTTAATCAAGGTGATAGATTACCAGACAATAAGATAGTACTGTCGATACCACACCAATTAAAGACATATTTTATCTCAATGGCAATGCGCTAGTATATCCATTTGTATTGTATATATAGATGTAATACCTGTGCTTAACTTCTTAATTTTATTCATTCAATCGCTTATTAAAGATCTCACGAACACTATATAAATACTTTGAAGTAACCAAAATCTCATTTATGTTTCCAGCATCTTCTTAAAAAAGTGTTTATCAATATCTTGTTGGTCAGTTTTTTTGAGTACAAAATAAACTGCCATCTTCCGTAACATTGCATGTTAAACTGATAAGTAGTAAAATGCTCATTATATCTTTGGACGCACCCTCTTGGTCTACAAAAATTGAACTAGATTATTTTTGGGCACTCATAATCTAATATGTTTGATTTTATTAAAATCTTGTAGGTCAGTCAATATTCGACAGTACTCCCTGAACCGTAGTATATATGTTTTCTCTGCATGTGCTGTTGTTGTTTTGCTTTACTTTTTTTATAGTTGATATAACCATTCGTGACGGTGTATCTTAATTTTATTTTGAATTTACTCTAAAACACTATGGTAAGCTTACAAACTTGTTTGTTGTTGTAATTGTTACGGTTTCATCCTTTAAATGTTTATTTTACAAAAATATCGGTCAAGTGATTTTTCTGGTGAAGTCATTTTTGTATGGGGTTAGCTATTACTTCCTATGTTGGAATGTTAAAAGTTGGAGCTTTATATTTTAAAAATGGCATAGGCAATAGTTGTAAAATTTTAAACAGATATGCATATAGTGATATGAAGGAATGATATCTAAAGTATTCCACAGTTTGTAATAGGTCGATTTTTGAACCAACTACGTCAAACGGTATTGTACAATTACGACTGCGATGGGTGACAGATTGGCTAAACTTATAGACTAATATCCAAAATTATAACGTACAGATGATCAAGTGAGTTTATTAGCCGAAAGATTAAAAACGTAAATAAGTGTATCTGCATTGACCCGCAGTAAACACACTGTGTCACCATATTAATTACGGTTTGTCTGTTGTTTTGAAAATGTACATAATTACAAGTGTCTTATAAAAATGATTTTTTATAATTAAATTAACGTTAAACTAACTCTTCCCCCTCCATGGCTCCTTGATACCGCACTATTGTACTGAGTCTTCTCACGGTAATTTTATGCTGACATTCAATTATAAAAATTGTACTCAAACACATTGATGCCTAATTCATCATCATCTGAAGATTCTTAATAAGTGTCTTGATTCTGTTAAATTAGTTACTTTTAAATCTGTCTTTAACATAGGAACCTATTTAAAAGCTATTTTTCTCTCATTTTATCATTTTTGTACATAACACTTAAAAATATATTCTTTACAGTGTATATTTGTACATAGAAAATTCCACTCAAGTTTAATAAAGCTTAGTGAGCATATAAGTATTCGAGAACACTTTACTTTAATGTTATTTAAATATGCAGTACATCGATTATGTAACTATAACTAATCATGAATTTGTAAGAAATTTTTATCACTTATCATTCTCAATCATCAGTTGTATTGATTTCAGAAGAACTTCAATTTCGAGATTAAAAAATGTTTTACACTGAGAAAAAAAACGTGAAAATTTTTAAATATCAGGTCACCTTCTATTTTACCTTTGACTATGCATTGAATCCTTAGCCTTGTAGGTATTACAATAGTTACAGTGGTCAACTATCCTGTCGTACCGTTTGCATTGGTACGCAGGTATTGTATCAGCCACTGAAACTGGACATTTACCACCATCAAGTTTTATTTGTATTAGTTCCCAAGAATAGTCATTCTGAGAATGAGGAGAACGGTTAGTTTTTACTACAGCCAAGCATATAACTCAAATTTTGAAGTTTTCTTATACTTAAGAGACCAGTTAATCATAGGCCAAGTGATTTCAATTAATAATAGATATTTGTTCTGATAATTTTTTCAAAAAAAAGCAGCTTAACAAAAGTTTACTTACTAAGTTACAAACCTGTTAAAGCTAAAAAATTTAAGGTGTACAATCATTTTCTTTTCTTTGAACTCTTAATAGGCTGCGAATATTACTTATTTACTGTAAGTAAATAAAGCCTTCCAGACGAATGGTTAAAGTAAGTACACTAAGCGTTTACAAATAGTCTTGATTACATTTAACTTTATTGTTATTTTTATGAGACTAACATACATTTTTTTAAAAGCTCATGTTTTTACCATTCATTTATACATTATTTATTGTTTTCAAGTTAAATTGTGATCAATCAACTAATAAAAGTAAGTTTCGTGTAGGTGCACATCTTCAATTTTACTATTTTGTACGAATTTGATAAAAAAAATTTGTACACTTTATAGAACGCTCTCTTTACTTCTTAAAGGTTAAAGCAATATGTTTTGTAAAAGTAACGAAGTCTTTTAAAAAAACTGCTTTACTTAAAGCTTGATGAAGAAATACATATATATGTACGAATACATATACATGCACACGCAGGTGCATGACTGTCTGTAGTTGAATGTTAGAATTATAATAGTATATACAAATTTTATGGCCTTAAAAGTATGAGTCAAATAAAATTATTTAGCTAACCGTGAAAAAAATCTTGTCAGTAAAATTTTTGACTATTCCTAGTGAAGTAACGTAAACTTTAGTATTCGTAAAATGTATATTATCACGGCATGATAAGTTGATAGATTTATACAATAGAATCACATGCATTTATTACTTGATGAGTATTATACTTAACGGAAGTACAAGACCGCTTGTTTTCAACATTCTGTTTTTCTGTAATGATTAATTTAAATTCAAACGATTTTTTAAATTAAATTAAACATTTGTGGAACATTTCAAAATCTTTTTGTGTTACTTTTATAGTCTTCAATATTTCTTTGATAATAAGAATTAGTTTTAGTGTTTGTTAATTGTTTAAAAAATAGTAAAGTCGATAATGAATCAAGTAAAGTAAAATAAAGTAAAAAGTTGGATAAGTAATAAATTAAAAATAGTTTATTTTCAAAAAATTAAAATCTTCGTAACATCCCTTGATAGAGGTCCCTTGATCATTGATTAGAGCAGGAAACGAGATATTTAATGTAACAGAAAGAAAGGCTTTTTTCACTAATTGTTAATAGTAAAGTCTAGTGTCACACAAATTTGAGCACCCTTAAAATGATCAACTACACCCTAAAACAAACAAACGATTTTATTAATAATCTCGTCTACAGAAGATGAATTTATTTTTAACGATTTTCACGCTTCACCATCTAGGCTAGGGGTAAGTGACCCAATTACTATGCACTTAATGGTAGTACAAAATAAGTAAAACAGACTCAAAAATTCGTGTGCTCCAGACATTGTAACACGTTCAGACATAAAAAACGTTTAATCCAGAGTCATGATTTACGTTATGACATTCATAATGATTTAACTAAATGACTTTTAACAAATCTAACATACACAACTTTGTAGTCGTTCGCAGTAATGGGTGGTTAGTAGTTGGGCCTAGGCTTTTACATGAGAATCTTACGGCAGATACCCACATAGTATTAGGGGGAGGGGGGGCATTAACTAGTGCTGATTTTATAACCGTGCGCAGTAACGCTATCAAGTGATATCCAGAGTAAAACAACTTTTAAAAAAATTTGTAAAAGAACAGGAAAAAGTTCATCGTTTTAATCGCATATTTTAATTCAAGTGCAAAATTTTAATGCACACGAATTGGGTCATTCAGCCCTATATAGTCTTAGACAAAGCATATAAACTTATCCCTGCTTACGAAAATTATGCGATTCATCGTATGATAAACCACACGATATTTTACGTGATTTCTCACTTGACAAGTAGCGTGACATTAGAGAGTGATGTTAGCTCAGTGGTAAGCGCGATTCGTACTGATACAACACCGTTCTAGGTTCTAGGAGTCGTGGGTTTGATTACTGGTGAATGCAGATTAAAAAAAAAAAATTTTCATCGGAAAAAGTTTGTATGAAACCTTGGCTGTTTCGCGGCTGATTTTTCTGAGGAATTGTCCTTCAGAGTGATTTAGTTCCAGACTAAATGAAAAAAAATTAAAACTAATGTTAGGTCAAATTTGTAGCTCTGGCATTAAATGAAATTTTTTTTTTTTTTTTTTGTTAACTTTTTTTTTACGAGGTATATAAGTCGTGCCTCGCACGCTTTAATTATTTTGTTATTTGAGTTCATTTATATTTACGAATATTTTCTATTTTGTTATTCAATTTTGGCGTACAACCGAACAAAATAATTTTCCTACAATCCTGCCATGTCAAAAGTCAGAAAAATTAATTTTCTTGCTATCTATTGTTCGAATACATTCTTCAAGTTAATAATTGTATCAACAATTTTTTAATTTTAGATACCACTAATTCTAAAAGTAACAACTGAATTTAATAGTACAAACAAATAGAATAGTTTGTAGCTCTAGATAATTGTCACAACGTAAACTAACTTTTTATTTCAATTACTACTTCGATTCAACAAAATTAATAACTTAAATAATGTTTCTCAATAAGCCATTCAATCTATTTAAAAAAAAAAAAATCTCTTTATATACTCAGATATTGTTGCGTTGTAAACACGAATGTGGACGGGCTCGTGTCAATGTATGGGTACGTATATGCGTAAGTGTGTGTGTACTCGTGAGTGAAGGCTAGGTTGTTGGCTCGCAAACGGGCGCGAACAGTAGTAGTCAGGTGGCTAGTACAAAAGGTGGCACAGAACAAGGAAGAAAAGAATTGAGAACGGAAGGCTGGTGTTTTAGTAGAAGGTGAATCATTAGCACGAGGGCGGATTTCAGATGTCGATCAAGCTTGGTAAGAAGTTGCTACGATTCCACACTGTCTCTTATTATCACTCGCTAAATCGAGTCTTTCGTTCAGACATTGCCTAATTTGCGCTCATGGTGTGTCAGCTGTTTAAAGGCTGCCCCACAAAATCGAACGACATTTCACATTTCGAGAGGCTCAACGACGGGCCATCACCTCCGAGAGGTGCATCATCACCACACGCCAAACACAATTACACACGCCTTACGCATCTGGTTACGTGCTTCTAAGAAGCCACCATGCTACAATTTACAGAGGCCACCGAGTGGCATAAACGTCTTGATTGTTGACCGGTCGCTTTCGACAGGGTGATCGCGTGGTCAAGTGTAACGAGGTAATCAATAGTGTGTACATTAATACTCATAACCTTTCGTCACACGCTATGTTCATTTATCCGTATTATTACAGAACAAATCCTGGAGTTCGATGCTATAAATTAAGAAATCATTTCAACCTTAGAGTTCCATAATCCACGGCGTCTCTGTCTAAGTCAAGTAGATATAGTTGTCAGATAAGGTTTGTACCTGATTTAAGCCTATTATTATTATCAGTGATTGTTTATTATTGTTGCTGTGATAGCATTTTAATTTATGTTATTATTTGCGACTATATGTTTGAGTCTTGCGTCGTATTGACTCTTGTGATAGAGTAATGAAAAGACTGTCTCTCTGTCATAATGTAAAATTTAAGGTTGTTGTTTTGAAAATAAATAAAATCAATTTTTAACTAGTGTTTAATAACTTTTCTTTAACCATGCAGGCCTCAGGTAGACGTCTGCAACCACGAAATGGATATTACTGTGATATCAGTCACTTGCGCAGCAATAAAGAGATCTTTATTTGACAAGGTTTCCAAAACATCGGATCACAGTTAAGAGTACATACTTTAGAAATAAGTTTTTCAGAGGTGCAAGCTAAGTGATAAATGGCTCCGTCTTGAACTCGTGAGCATGTGTTACCAAGCTTCCGAACTACAAGAATTGCAGCCTAAGTCACTATGCTACCATGGCCACGATTAATTTTAAAATCATTTGTTGGGAATTGCAAGATTCAAAAACTACCATAGCAATTGTAACGAAATTTTAAGCATATATTCCAAGTACCTTATCTTACTGATATATAAAGCAGACTCCCAAAAACCGTTGTCATCACTAACCATGAAAATTACTCTACCAATTAAGCTAAAATTTTGCACACTGATTCTTGACACTTCCTATATGATTTTTGTACAGTTTTTATCTTAAATAACAAATTACAATAGCAGTGAATAAGCTTAAAGTTTTGAAAAAATACGATGGATTTTTACTTTAGTTTAGGAGGATCCGCAAGGTAGCCTAGAAGTAAAGTTGAAGTTACCTGCAACATAATTAAGTGGATCTTTTTATAATATCTCCGAGAAAATTGCCGAATACTATGGTTGTTCACCGGCAGTGCATAAAGAATAGAGTTGTGAGTCGTGCAGCTGGGTATCCTGGCTATCAATGACACTCTTGTTCAATTGATAAGCCACTTACGTCGAATTCTATTTCAAACCACCAAGATTAACGAGTGCCACGAATGAAAAGCGTTCTAAACGCCAATTTCTCTGACGTTATTCGCTCCGTGCATGACACGCAGCGCCGCCCTCGGTGTCAGAATCGTGCAATACCGTACCCCCGTATGATTAAATCGTAACACTGTCTCTTATAGGAGAAAGTATTATTTATTGAATAAGACGTACATACTGCTATCGCGTAAACATCAGCACCCTAAAAAATGGATATGATTATCCAAACAGGCTTTAAAAGTATAAGTTGCAACATTGTTTTTAATAATGAAACGCTGAACAAAGCTAAAAAATTAGCAATAATAATAATAAAAAAAATTCCGTAGGTTAGGTACGAACTTTTTTCTCCTAACTGCCCTAATCCACAGCTCCTTCTGTTTTGTTTCATGGGGTCTACTTGGGAATTTATACAGCACCACCCCCTGCTTTTCTTTCTTGTTGCAATTAACAACGCAGCACTGTCTCGTACGCATTTCGTTACTTTGTAAACGTAAACACTGATTCAGATTATACAGCTAGCGGCAGCCTATGTCGACTGCATGGAGTTCTTGCTCTCACGTATACAACATTACAGATAAGTATGTGTGTTGTGTACTATATGACAGATGATATTTAATAACCCATTATTTAAAATTTCGGGTGATTTGAAGTGCCTAGCAAAATTATTTATCAGTATTGTAGACCCGGTTTGGCTAAATAACATTTTTTTTCCTCCTTCGATTTCTCAACTAATTACTTTAAATGAAATAATATCTTTTCTCATATAAGACAACGCTTACTGTACGATTCATGGGGGTACGGGTTCGCCAACTTTGCTCACCTACAGCGCTGCAGTGGTTTTTTTTATCCCCTCCAACCTGATGCACGGAGCGAATACCAAGAGACGTTTGGCCAGATCACAATCTGTTCTAATAATTCGGGGTTTCGTGGCCGTTCTTCAAATCGACTTGGTGCTACCAGGGAAGATTTTGCCTTAACAGCAAGGCAGAAAAAATAACTCTGACTTTGAGGAGTTCAAGCAGTCACAGCGGCCTCCTCCTTAGGACTTAGTCCCAACGATATACCCACAGATAAGATATTATCCAGGCCCACTACCCCAATTTACGGTAAACGGTTGGTTACCCGGGGGATGGCCCGAAAATGAGATATTCTTCGGCCAGTGGTGTACCTCACTCTAACATGGTATCCGTATGCAGAGATTCTGAGGGTGAGAGTCAAGCTACCTGCAGCTGGCTGTCCATTATCGACAGTAATAATAAGGAATGGCTAAAAGTACCACCACTGGCCCTTTTTAAGACCATCATAAGTACTTACGTTCCCTAACTAACCATCAATCATATCGATTTTTTTTAGGGTCATACAATGTTAAACCACTACCTTGCCAACAAATACACTTTTACTATCATTTCTGGCAACGATTCGTCCACTAAAAGGCTCAAAGCCTGTAACTATTGAACTAAGTCAGTCATTCACTGGCAGACGTCACGAGCAGAGTTTTATACCGCGAGGCTGGATATCCCAACTACCAACAACCCTGCATAATCAGCGAAGCTATAAAGGAAAAATAAACTTGAGCAAACGAAACAGTCTCCAACAGGCAAGCATCACAAACCAATTATACCACCTTTAATCACAAAAACGACTGAGCTTTGCCAGAAAGAAAACCTAAAGACATCAATGTCTCGAGCATAACACTTGGAAACGTTGGGAAGGAGCTCTACAACTAGCTCCAACGCTTTAGACGTTGTAGTTTTCCTCTTGATAAATCTGGTTCTAAAAGAGCAGGCCAAAAAAGATGACTTCGAGGTATACAGGCAGTCACGTTGGCTAGAAACCTTAGTCAAGAAAGAGGTTAGCTCACTGGTCTTTTTTAGAGTCATCGAACATTGAACTATCTTGCAAACTAATATATTAAAACCTAACAAAGTTATCAAAAAAACAGCACGAAAGGCTAACAAAAGTTCTAACCATGACTATAGTCACAAGAGTGTGAGTTGGAAGAAAAACATTAAATGGTCTCTGCGTATAAAATTTTAGGTGTCAAAAAACTGACGTAGAACTTTTATCGAGATCGAACTAGCAACGCAGCGTTAAAGTCGATGAATGAAGAATTCATTGAGTGAGTGATAAGCTTTTCATTAGAATCCTGACAGTAATATCATTTAAATCTTATAGAGTTTTAAATAGTTGGAATAAAATGTATTTGTATTCATTGTGGTAATAAAAAATTGAGAGATGAAGCTCCAAGACTTTGTTTCTCTGGTTATTGAGATGTGAAATTAGGAAAAAAAGATTCTTGATTATATTTTTTTGTCAATGTTTAATCTTTGCAAATTCAACAAATAGATCTTTGCGTTTATTATAACGTGAGAAAGTACAAATTAACAGCCCTTCAAGGCCAACAGCAACTTTATGACGTTAGGAGCAAACGGTACTTTTCAGCATCATTATTTTTTTTCATTTTTTACAGCTCATTATTTGACCAATTAAAGTGCATTGCTTTCCAACAAAAATTTCTTTAATAAGTAGTTTCTCATTTCGAGAAGTGTGAAGAATAATCATTTTGTAATATAAGTACACTGTCACTGCCTAACAGTAGAATTACCTTTACTTACGAGGAGATTTTCCTACCAGAGGGTCTACCCAATATCCTCCTCCAGGATATCAATACTTTTTACTGTCATCATGGCATGATAAGCATTATATTATCAAAGTAAGTTGGATAAACGGAATATACTATAGATGTACCCTTGAAAGTGGTTAAGTGGGATCTTGAACCTGAATCCTCCAGATGGAAAGCAATTGCTTTGCTATTTAGCTACTGAGAGCTCTCATGTTCTCTCTGTGGTCAACAGTGTGGGCCTGGAAATATCTGTAGCCAATGTTACACAGTGATGGCAGCACTACTTCATTTTGAGAATACACCTATCTATAGCATACTTAAAAAATTTGACTTGTAGCAAACTTAATGATTAGACCACATTCATAAATAATAAGCCAGCATTTCTTTTTGAAAATTCGAACGCTTCTATTTTGAAATTTTAATATGTAAATCTCAAGTTAATGGTAACACGGTCACCGATACTTTACCTATTTTTTTAACTTACGAGTACCTATCTGCTTCCATGCTACTCAATGAGCAAATCCCAAAGTACTGACTTTTTCCGTTATTTGATGTGTAGTTAGAGATTGTATTAATTAAGGGCGTGATGTGATAAGCTCTACCTAGTGTAGAAGTCTTGTAACGTACCCTCCTCCCAAGTTTTTTAATATTTGATGGTACATATATATATGCACTGATAATAAAAACTTAGATTATATTGAAAAACTCCTGCATTCTAAGTTTCTTACGTAATTTTAGAGATAACAATCTCCAAACATTAACTAGTCTTATTTAGAGTGTTTAAAGTGTGCTTCAATGAATTTCATTGTCTTCAGAACTGTTACTTTTAGAACTACTTACAGCATATATATTGTAGTACTAGAGCAATGTCAATAATTTTGAATTGTGTAAACTCTGACCCAAGACAGTAATAATGTACTTATATGTGAGGAAGAGTAGAGATATGTGAGAAATCACTCGTCAAAATAAAATAATTTAAAGTGAATGAATAATGTCTTAGATAATTTACAGTAAACAAATCATTCTAATAAAGGTCGTATAAATAAAAATGTATGTTGAGATAAACATTTTGATGCAAGAATTATGTCGTCGTACGTATGTAGATGTGAGTAAATGTGTGTACAGTCAACTTATGTATGATTGTATTGAAATGTTTATAAAATAAATATGCACGAAATTCCGTAGCAAAATAATTTTTCCGTGAAAAATTTGCAAAGCAATTCTTCATTTACATTTATGAATGTAAATTCAACACTCTATATTTAAAGTTTTTTAATTTTAGTACACTTACTTAAATGGATACATCTCTTCAAAGCCTGTAGGCAGAATTTTTTGTCGTTGCACCACGTATAATATTCGATCAACACTTACTCTCGGAACCGCTTTTTTTTAATCAAGTTACGTGGGAGCGTGACAAGGTAAGTTTGAGAAAGCAGACGAACCCTCGGGGACCACGTTACTACTTACTTCAAATTGGCATACTCGAATTTTCAAATACCGAAAATAAGTATTTTTGCCGGTGTGCCTGGTGTATTTTGGTTTTATTCAGTCTCTTTAATCCTACTTCACAGCTTCACCGAAAAATATGGGTCAAAAAATCGTTAGATAATGAAAATGAAACATGTGTATCTCTAAATGCTCAAAACAAGATTTTTTCAGGCTCAGGCTCCGAGAAATGATCTTATCGTTAAGTTAGCTGCAAACCAAATTTTTTCTGTGTATCTTGGAATAGGCGTGTTCTTGAATTCAAGCAGAGCTGCTAACAGTGTAATATTGGCTGTATGTACTTCCTAATTTCACAGAAGATATCGTGCAGCATTGGGAGCTCTCATAATGGCTAAGATGGTAGAGCGCTTGTTTCCTGCCTTGAGGGTTCGGGTTTGAGACTCCACTCCGTCACTTCCTCCCGCGTAACTAGGTTGTGTTATTAATATGAGCTAATCACTAAGATATCATATTAATAGTCTACTGGTATGTAGCATTTTTCCGTAGCATACAGATATACAGTTAATAGTAAGAAACAACGATGCCTCACAGGTGGATATGACTCTTACAGTAAAATCGTCCGCTAAATGATTAATAATACAAATACTAAAATATATGTGGCAATTTGAAGTCAAATGTGTATGTATAAGCATGTGCACTTATAAGCATGTAAAATGTACCCAGACATTCAAACAACGACATACAAGATGTAATGGTGTTAAGGTAGGATACTTACTCGGTGGCAAATTTTAAATATAAATAAAAATTTAGATATTTAGAATACTTTAATATTCAATTGTCTTTACTCTGGGTTTCGTATGCCTTAAACGTAAGCACATTAATTTCAGTATCTAAATAAAAATTCGTAATAAATAAACTAATCACCAGCAATAAATTTTATCTTATTTTTAGTATACTTTTTTTGGTTATGTAAAATAAATCGTGTAACACATCTGTAACAGTATCAAAATAATCTGATCAATTAGATAAGAAACTCTAACTATTTCCTGGAGTTCCCTGAATAACAAGCTGCATGTAAACCTAAGCCTTATTTAACTCAGTGATTTGAGTAGTGAATAATCATACATTGATAATCAATTTTTGAAGCAGTAGTAAAATAGGAAATCATTTCATAAAAACAACTGTTTTAGTAACTTATACATTACTTTTACGATTTTCGTAATAAATAATTTTTTATTGTGAGAAATCCTTAGGTATTAAATTTGGAATATTTGGATTTCATTAATAGATAAAAAAAATGCAATGATAAAAGCTAGTTGAATAAATGACAAATTTAGGATTTTTGATGCGTATATTTACTATGTATTTTATCTCAAAATTTTGTTGAAAGGAGTAATTGAATTTATGTAGTTGGCTTGAAGAAAAATTGCTGAGAATTATATAATAAAGTAGTTTAATAAAAAAAAGAAATACAAAAAAGCATTTTAGATAAAGAACCTGAAGTTGTATTTTTTAAGACAATTTATTTCATTTGGTGAATTTATAAACTATTTGTAAAAATAACCTCTGCACTCATTTATACATTCAAAACATCTTTAAATGAGCAAATTTAAGTATAACTTTAGTGGGACCGTTATAGATCAATGTAGCTATGTTGTACAAACTTCCCTTCTATCCAGTATTTTCTAATATAAACGATATTTGATGTTATTAAGTTTTTTAAATTAAACATTTAAAAATGATAATATCCTAAAACGGTATGATATTCCCTTAAAAATAGCTTTTAACAAAACTAAAATATTAGGTAAGATTGATGTATTGAGTTCATATTTTGTAAGAAGTTTCTGAAACTTTATACACACTGGCAATAAATAGTATTCTTCTTAAGGACTTTCATCACAGTTAGAGAGAAAATGTAGAGAGTACAGTGAGGGGGGAGCGAGCACACGGCAGCGCCTGCAACTGTTTCGATTGCATTTGTATATACTTGTATATAGACGTCTGACACTATTTTTTTTGTTTAATTGCAAAAGTAACTTGTCGATCTCTCTGAAAATTGAGAATAATACAAGTATTATGGGATTGCGTCATGCAAAAAAAAATTTGAAAAATTTTACATACCATTTTTTTATAAATTCCATTTTTATGTGACTCCTCCATGAGGTTACGTGTTAAATTGAAGTTTTCTCAACATTCAATAATTAAAAAACGGTGTTAAGAAACGATCTCATATTTTACATGTGAATTTCTCACATCATTACGAGCATCCTGTTGAAATTTCAGGAAGATTGTACAGAAAACCCTGTGTGTGATGAACGTCCTTAATGAATCTGTAGCCCTGAAAAGTTCTGAAATTAAATTATAAAAACGGTAAAGTTTTTTTTTTGGTGCAGCATACATTTTGTATGACATTCGTAGTGTAATACTGTTTAGTACTAGTACTTTAACAAAATGAAACTAAGTAATATTCACTTTTCACTGGTATTTTATGCTAATCTCACATCAAACACATTCATGCCTTGCTATGTCAAAAGTGTATAAAAATGTTAGGGCAGAAGTCAATATTACTTAGTTTGATTTTTTTAAAGTACAGGTACTAAACATTATTACACTACAAATGTCATACAAAATGTATGCTGCACTAAAAAAAAAAATTTATCGTTTTTATATTTTGTTTTCAGAATTTTTTAAGGCTACAGATTCATTAGAAAGAATACTATTTATTGCCAGGTTGTATAAAGGTTTGGGAATTCCTTACTAAATATAAACTCAATACATCAAACTTACCTAACATTTTAGTTTTGTTAAAAGCTATTTTCAAGGGGCAAATATTTATTGTAATTGACAAAGCTTTAGAAAATCTCCTACGGATGGGAAGCAGGTTATTCTGGTATATCAAGTGAATTGAAGTTATCGAACGATTATAGTGAGTAGCTCCACCAAAAAAGTGGAGCAGGAGCTCGATTGGATTAACAAAGGATTGATGAGACTTTATGCTACCGCTGAGCCACGACCACTACTGAGAGTGGCTGTAATGATTGCACTACTGTTTCGTCATTTGTGTGCTGGTATGCTAAACTCCCTAGGTTGATATGTCATTGTCCCCGATGACTCTGCTTACTACATTACCTGCTGGGTATTTCTGTATTTGACAACTCCATATTGTCTTCTCATATACGTCTTGGCGTCCATCAACGGATTTGTTCTCTATGCATCTTTTTTTTCTGTTGGACTGCTTTGGAGTTTTCTTCTCACATCGATATTGTTCCTAGACAAAGTAGCATCACCAATATTTACTGACCAGGAAACGTAGTTCTTATCGGCCATTAGAGGTAACGCAAATTTCTTTCTGATTTTTTGATGGACGTGTCCGGCGTATATCTGTGCTAATTTTTCTGAATTAACCCACTTGACCGTCTGAGTCAGTATCCCATACAACATCCCACCGTGCTGTTACCAATTGAAGATCTTCTGTAACGGAAGAAGCTCCGAAGATTCTCGTTCACACAAGGGGCCAGTTATTCTAGTATATTAGATGAATAAATGTTGCTGGATTATTACATCAATTAAGAATTCGCGAGAATTTACGCTAACCACTGAGCCATGACCGCCACCGAGAGTGGATGTATTAAAAGGGGGTTAGAGTAGCACAGTCAACCTCAAGTTAGTTTGGATTGAAAATTAATGAATTTTAACATTATTCTTAATGAATTGTACGAGTTATTTGATATTGTACAGTAGAAGATTACTAATAAGTGGGAAAATAAAAAATTAATACTTCAAAGTTAAATGTATGCGTAATATTTTGTTTCTTACCTGCTGTATACAGCATGATATGTAACGGTGGCATTTCCCGAGAACCGCGTGTAGAGCGATTTTTTCTGACGCGAACCCCGTTGGAATTAATTTTTTAGGGCAAATAGCTTTTAAATGGGAGCCGATTGAAAATACGTTCCAAACTACCCCTAAATGGGGTTGGAAAGCTATAGCGCGCCCGCATAAACTCGCGACGTTGCCACATTGTTATTGGAGCTTAGTCGGTAAGCAGTGAGAACTATATCCATGTGCGCACGCAAGAGCGTCAGCTACTGCTGGTAACTTGAAGGTTGAATGTAAAAATTTTTACCTTAAGGTAAATATTGTCTGCTCCTTATGTTGTCAGTTGTTTATCCATCACGCGCTTACTGTCTTTCTCACTCTCATGTTGGACAAAAGCATCTTTAAATTTTGTACTTAAGTAATGTTACCTCGAATGAAAGTAAAATACCATATCAGTAGGAATTTGTCCACTCTACACGATAGTATTTTTGCAAAAATAGTCGAGCTCTTTGTCAAAAATATTGTTGTTAGGTATGTCTTGCTTACGTTCCCGGGTATGTCGTCTGTACACGATTTAGAACGAGTCCATTAATAAATTGCAATAATCAAGTACCCGGGAAGTACCCGGCAAGTGCGCGGGAAGTACCCACCAACTACCCGAGGAAGTGCCCGGGAAGTACCCGCCAAGTGCCCGCCAAGTACCTAGGAAGTGCCCGAGAAAGTGCCCGCCAAGTCCCCGCCAAGTGCCCGGGAAGTACCCGCCAAGTGCCCCGGAAGTCCCCGCCTAGTACAATACAGTCGGGTACTTCCCGGGTACTTGGCGGGCACTTCCTTGGGTACTTCCCGGGCACTTCCTCGGGTACTTCCCGTGCTCTTCCCAGGTACTTGGCGGGTACTTCCCGGGCACTTGGCGGGTACTTCCTCGGGTACTTCCCGGGCACTTGGCGGGTACTTCCTCGGGTACTTCCTGGGCACTTGGCGGGTACTTCCTCGGGTACTTCCTGGGTACTTGGCGGGTACTTCCCGGGCACTTGGTGGGTACTTCCCGGGCACTTCCTCGGGTACTTCCCGGGTACTTCCCGGGCACTTGGCGGGCACTGTACTTCCCGGGCACGTCCCGGGCACTTGGCGGGTACTTCACGGGCACTTCCCGGGTACTTGGCGGGTACTTCCGAGGCACTTGTCGGGTACTTCCTGGGCACTTCCCGGGTACTTCCCGGGCACTTCCTCGGGTACTTCTCGGGTACTTCCCGCGCATTTGCCGGGTACTTCCCGGGTACTTGATTATTGCAATTTATTAATGGACTCGTTCTAAATCGTGTACAGACGACATACCCGGGAACGTAAGCAAGACATACCTAACAACAATATTTTTGACAAAGAGCTCGACTATTTTTGCAAAAATACTATCGTGTAGAGTGGACAAATTCCTACTGATATGGTATTTTACTTTCATTCGAGGTAACATTACTTAAGTATAAAATTTAAAGATGCTTTTGTCCAACATGAGAGTGAGAAAGACAGTAAGCGCGTGATGGATAAACAACTGACAACATAAGGAGCAGACAATATTTACCTTAAGGTAAAAATTTTTACATTCAACCTTCAAGTTACCAGCAGTAGCTGACGCTCTTGCGTGCGCACATGGATATAGTTCTCACTGCTTACCGACTAAGCTCCAATAACAATGTGGCAACGTCGCGAGTTTATGCGGGCGCGCTATAGCTTCCCAACCCCATTTAGGGGTAGTTTGGAACGTATTTTTAATCGGCTCCCATTTAAAAGCTATTTGCCCTAAAAAATTAATTCCAACGGGGTTCGCGTCAGAAAAAATCGCTCTACACGCGGTTCTCGGGAAATGCCACCGTTACATATCATGCTGTATAGATATACCAATAGTATTTTGTTCAAACTTTTAATTTAATTGTTTTTTAAACCGCGACATCAGGCTTCTTGAAATTTTGATATGTTATTCTAATTGTTATTTACAAAAACATACTAGTTTTTTAAAAGATTTGTGATAAAATTATTAGTGAAAATGTAAGTTTCCCAACAACGTATGCATAAACGCCTGTGAATAAAATCCTAAGTTTGCTATTTTTTTCTCAAAAACTGTGATGCTATGATTCTTGGAATTTTAATATGTTGTTAACGTAATGAAAACAAACACATTATAATTTTTTGGAGACTGTCGTAAAAAATTTGTTTTTCGCTCTAACCCCCTTGGGGGTTATCATGATAAATTATTTGACAGCATTTCTTTAAAAAATTATGAGGCACTTTATTACTACACATAATATTGAAATTTCAGAGGGACTAGTTTCATTGTTTTCGAGAAACATATCTCAAAGTTTTTCTGTTAAAGACAGGCTTTCTGTTATTACGGGCTCTTCTGGAAATGCCATCCCATGCTTGCTGTCAAAGATACGTTTTCTTATACAACACATTTGATTTTTTATAGATTTTTGTAAAAAACTAACATATCGAAGCTGACTGTATTAGAAATCACTGTTCCAAATTTCAGAAGGCCTAGCTTCATAGTTTATGAGATATAGTAATGTAGGGTAGCACATTTTGACAAAAATTTGATGAAAACGAAGCAAACATCCTAATCAGATATCGAAACTTGCCAGTAGCTCGGTCCTGCATTGGCACCCTAGCTAATCTACGTTGATCTTAGTGTGACACATGCATTGGGTTAGATGGTGTGATGTTACGGGGGAAGAGCTTGACCTTAGCTTGGCATCCTAATTTGCCTAATGTATACATGATAGTCGTGTGTGTTCAATGATTTTTTTATGCGATTTGCAGGAGTTTTTGGGAAGTACGAGAAGAAAACATCAATTCATAAAAAAAAATAATTAATTTTACTAATAAAATGGATGAATAAATGGCAAAACAGACAAGTATAATAAATTTGTTACATCAGAAATTTCTTTGTTAAATAGTTAAGATTTTTTGTATTGGTTTTCTCTCGTAAAGTTCTTCACAATTATTTTTACTAAGATTTAACAATATAAAAGTAAACACATCACTTTATTATATACAGCTGTTATTGCTCCGAAAAATATCACCGTTAAAAGATCTTTCATTGTCTTCACTAATTTTAGCAATTTTTGAAGAACGATACTTTTGCATTTTTTTGCTAATTAATGCTGAAAATTGCTTTATTTTCTTTCTTATTATAGTTAAATTACAAAGAAAAATTTGTATTTGTACAAAGAGGTTAGAACGTTTGCTGTACAATTTCGCTACATGTGTGTACAATTGTATCCATCGCTTAGCGGAAAATATTTTTTGTTCAATTTTATTACAATCGATTGGTATTCTTTAGTTCTCTACTACATATTTTTTTCGAGCTAGTCTGAATTTCCATTGCCGAAAACTTAATTCGATTCCACTTTAAAGCAAAGTCCCTAAAATCGTTATAATCGCTAACCGCGAAAACTACTTAATCGATACTTAAGCTGAAATTTTGCATACTGATTATTGACACTTCCTAGATGGTTTAGTATCGTTTTTATCTTGAAAAAATTATTAACCATAGTAATTAATAAGCTCAAAGTTTTGCAAAAATACGCTAGCTTTTTATGTTAGTTCAGTAAGATCCGCTGGGTGGCGTATACGTTAAATCTAGGCTACCAGCAATAGAATTAAATAAGTGTAGTTATAATACGCCCAAGGGTCTCAACAATTACCATTGGCGTCTACCAGCAGTACATCAAAAATAGAGTCGTTGGTCATGCAGCTGGTTATCCCAGCTACCCCTGACACTCTGCTCCAACGGGCAAGCAACCTATGTCTAATTTCACCCTGAACCACTAGGATGGACGAGTACCACCAATAAAAAAATGTTCTAAACGATAACGTCTCCAGTGGAATACCAGGAGACGCGCCTCCTAGAGCACAACCTGCTCCAACACTTCAGAGTCTTGTGGCCGTTCAACTATCCGGCCTGGTGCTGTCAGAGAATTTTTTACTACAAATACAAGCCAAGAATATCAGCCCTGAGAAGTACGAGTAGCTACGACGCCCTTCTTCTCAGTGGTCGTCTCACGTCATACCGAAAGGGGATTAAAAATTTTGCTACGAGAAGGTCACCCACTTTTTTCACGAGGAGCATTAAGCAGTGAAAAATCACATGTCAAAATTCACAGAGGTACTTTCTCCACAACCTATGAAAAAAATTATGCCTGCGTTAATTAAGGGTGGCTTATTATGGAATCGAAATACCTTAGGTATCAACTAAACTTGGAGAAATTATACTTAACTATGAACCGAATCACCTCTAAAAATTTAAAGCTGTGTTGCCAGGAAATTTTTTTAACAAATCTCTTAAAAATTCATGTTTAACTTAGAGTCTTATGAAAGGCCATACAATATTGATTGAAAATGTTACGATATTTTCCAAAATATACCTTAACTCTTTGTATAAAATGAGAAATTGAAAGTAGAAATCATAAGCTTCTCAATGATATCGAAAAAATTTGGGTGTACCAGGTAATATTTTGGCATTGGCTGTCGAAAAGGTGATTATACATGAAAGGACACAGCTAACTTGTACTATGGCAGAGTTATGACTGGATGTTTGTAGGTCTGATGGTCTCATGTCACGCAATTAGATAGTACATGTGTGATGAGCCACCTTAAAAAACATTAATTATTAAACAAATATTTGGCACTAATTTTTGAAAAGCTGAAATTGTGTTGAATGTTATTATTTTAATAAGCTACCCCAATTTAAAAAAAACGTCGCTCTATGACCATGGTTCCCGAGATAATACTATTCTTCACGGTTGGAGCGTTTTTGAAGCGGACAGAAAGATGACCTGATTAGCTGCACTTTGCAAAAAGGCATCAGAAAAAAGAGAAATTTTCCTATCAGTACCTCACAATGTGTCTCAGATATTTCATTTTTCTTCAGAAATTGCATGCGTAACTCATTTTCTAATGCTATTCTATAATAGCTAATGTTAAAAATTAAAACTGTAAGTACACATTTCTGAAAATTTTGGCGGCCTTGGTCTACAAACAAGGATACCATTGAATTAAGCGGATTAAAATCCACCGAGTTAAACATACATTATGATGTAAATCTTACTTAATACATACTTCTAAGTGGTGTTAATATTATAACCCTAGTACTATAAAAGCGGCCAAGCGCTTTGGTTACAGGTCTCAGAGCATTCCCTTGTCTAGCTTAACATTACATCGTTACAATTTGGAAATCTTTTGTACTTTTAATAAATCATAAAATATCATCGAAGCTGTCGTATTAATTCTCACGGAAACACAATTGGGTAATTTTTTGTATACCGATTATGTTAAACATAAGACATTTACACCAAATTTATGAAAACTTGACAAATTTCATTTTCATTTAAATTTAAATAGTGTATTCAATAGTTTGAGTATGATGTATCAATCAGGCATACATTTCGCCATGTTTTTGATTATTCATTCAATAAAGCTTAAGTCATAGGCCATCTTTACCATTGTCTTGACACTATTCGTATAAAATTATATGCAGACCTGGTAGTTGTAAGGTAATATTGCTTTCCTACATAAATAAAACATCTTCAAATTGCTTTTAATAAAAAAGGCCCTTTGCAGCCACTCTTACCTTTTAATGAGGTCTGTACGATCAGCAAACTTAGTATAGATGGCGTACTGTAGCTTAGAGAAAAATGGCGTCACTGACACACTGTTTCTATAAGTGATGACAATATACGGTAATGTGGACTTACTTGTGTGACAACATCTCCGCCACGCTGACGTCAGGAGATCACGGATAGTCCATTTTTGTTAATTTGGCGCCATTTTTCTCTTAGCTACAGTACGCTATCTATGCTGAGTTTGCGGACCGTAGGGATCTTATAGGTTTGGTGGACTACTACCAAAGATAATTTTATCAAGATCTAATATAAAATTAAATTTACAATACTGTTAACTGCTTTTTCTCTTTCAGATTAACTGCTTGCTCAATTTTTGATGCAACTATATTTATAATGACAACAAAAATTTGATGAACACCTTTCTTACAAGATTTGATCAGATAAATTAATCCATGGATCTTTTCGGTATCAAGTTCCAATGTTTACACATAAAAATAACGCAAAGAGAAAAATAGGTTATAATGCACTAGGTGAGTTATTCATATTTTCTTTTTTTAGAGATAACTGCTTTAAAATATACAATTAATATAAAAGTCAAATTATACAATTGACGTAAAATTCAAATATTTAAAAAAAAAAATTTTTTTTCAAGAGTTTTCAACAGGTTAAAACACGTAAAAGTAAGTGATCATACCGTAATATGTGATGAAGTTAGTAAGTCTTGAAAAACTTTTTTTGGTAATTTTACCACATATTGCAGGCAAAAGAAAGGAGCTTATGCTATTTCAACAAAGTTAGGGCTTAACAAACAGTCTTAGAGTTTAACTAAATAACAAAAAAGCAGATACAAAGCTCAATACAAAAGATCCAAGACTCAAGACACTCGATAATTTATAAGTTGAATGATCTTTTGTACATTTTAAAAATAACATCTATAGTTTTAATGATTGTGTATAGGTGATTGCATTGATTATTCACATCAAAATTAAAATACTTCGTTGAATCTTGCAAAAATATATAAGGAAAAATAAAAAAAAACTTATATTTTTAAGAATGCCTAGTTATTACTTTTCTCTCACTTCTAATCTTACATAACGGGCTTCTTTATCCTTAAATGCAAACTTGATGTTTAATAACCAAGTAATTTTTTCTCTTTTCTCCCTTCTGCTAACAATTCTCCAAAACTAGTATTATATGGAACGACTCAGAATGTGTAACCCTTATACTTAGAAACTGATTATGTACTTCATTAACTCAATGTTTCTAAGACAACATTTACGTAGAACTAACAATATTACCATTATATAAAGTAAAGTTCCAAAAACCATTGTAATCGCTAACCATGAAAACTACTTAACCGATTTTTCTGAATTTCGCATACTAATTTATGACACTTCCACGATGATTTGCGTATGGTTTTTATTTTAAAACAATTAATAATTCTGGTGACAAATAAACTCAAAATTCTGCAAAAATGTGCTAGTTGTTTACTATAGTTCAGAAGGATCTGCTAGGTGATGTAGAATTAAAATCGAAGGTACCTGCAATAGAAGTAAGTGGGTTTGGTTACAATATCCCTGGAAAAATTGACGAATACTATAGTTCTTAATTGGCAGTGCATCAAGAATAAAGTTGAGAGTCGTACAACTGGATATCCCGGCTACTCATGACACTCTCCTGTGTCGTCGGTAGCCCATGAACAAGTGACTTACGTTGAATTCCATTCGAAACTGTCAACATTAAAAAGTGCTATGAGTGAAAGGCGTTCCGAACACCAACGTCTCTAGCGTATACCAGGGGACGTCTAGCCAGAGCCCAGTATGTGTAATTAGGGATTTCATGGCCGCTCTTCCAATCAATTTGGTGCTACCAGAGAAAATTTTACCTCAACAGCAAGCCAAGGAAAATAACCCTGATCCTGAAGAGCTTGAACAGTCACAGCGGCTTTCTCCTTAGTGCTTAGTCTCAACGACATACCCACAGAGAAGGTATTCTACAGGCTCACTACCCCAATCAACGGTAAACGGTTGGTTATATCAGAGGAACGACTCGAAGACGAAATACTCTTGGGCCAGCGGCGTACCTCCCTTCGGCAAAGTCTCTATAAGCAGATATTTCGAGGCTAAGAGTCAAACTACCCGCAGCTGGCTCTCCATCATCAACAACAATAATAAGGAATGACTGGAAATATCACCATTTGTCTTTTTCAGGGCCATTATAAGTACTTAAAATTCCTAATTAACCATCATTTCATCAGTTTCTTTAAGGGTCATGTAACTTTAAACTACTATTGCCAACAAATAAATTTTTACTATTATTACCCTAAGATATCCAGGCAGTTACATTTGCTGGAAACTTCAGTCGAGAAAGAGTTCACCTTATGAGTCCTTTTAAGGGTCATTGAACGTTGAACTACCTTAACAACAAATATATTACAACTTAACAAAGCTGATAGAAAACAGCCTTTACGGCTCACAAAAGTTTTAACTACGCCTAACGTCGCAAGAGCGCGAATTGGACGGAAATTTTTAAATGCTTCTTATGTATTTAATTCTAGGCGTTAAGAAACTAACGCAGAACATTTGTTGGGTTTGAAACAGCAATGTAAAAATCGATGAATAAAGAATCCATTATAGGAGGTATCAGCTTTCTATTATAATTTTGATAGCAACAAATTAAATCTCCTAGCTTTTTAATAGGTAGAGTAATATGTATTTGTATTCACTGTGACACTATAAAATGGAGAGATTAGACTCTAGGACTTTCCTGCTCTGGTAAAAAAATTTTGAAATGGGAAAAAAATTTGTAGTTTAATTTTTTTTTTTACTATTAAATATATACAGTTTTCTTATAAACAGCCCTTTTTATTTATTATAACTCGAAAAAGTGAAAATCAATGCTACTTTAGGGCACTGTACTTTTCAGCATTATTATTTTTTTTTTTCACTTCTCACAGCTTTTATTTGACCAAATAAATTTCATGGATTTCGAACACAGATATTTTTAATATGAAGTTTTGTCCTAGAAGTGTCAAAAATAGATGCAAATTTTTAGTTGAGAATGTTTTATAATATGAGTTAACACACTTTGGTGCTCCATTCAGTGAGTCTAGAGCGAAGCTGAGGGGAGTCGCTAGTACTTAATACTTATCAAATTTGTGGTTACCTAAAAAAAATGAGGTATTTAAAATGTTCGCTCACAAACATTTTATTACAATTTTTTTGAAAAATGAAATCATTATTCAACGCTGTAAATTACATTGACCTAACTACTTATATAACTTAAGAAGTCAATCACTACAGTAATTTACTTGCATGCCATTTTATTTAAATCCAATTATTAACAGAATAAGGGGACCTTCAAAAATGTTGTCTATTTCTTACAGTTAACCTAATTTTGTTAAAAATTAGGTTTAAATAAAATGACGTATTATAAAGAGTTATGTATATTGATTGTGCTTGAAAATGGCTGAATTACATAGCAACCAGAACGTCGTCGTGAAAAGGAAATAAAAATAAAGTATAGAACAACTTTAACTAGTTGATTAAGGAAACGTGCTGTTCGTTGAATCATATTCAAGTCATTGCTAATATAACGTTTTCTAATAACTTGTCTCATTTGTACGCTTTTTTATACAAATACGAATAAACAAAAATCGACGAACAACTATTACAGTTTTTTACTTATACCTCACTTGTAGGTAATAATGAATAGGTAAATATCCGATTGTAATGTGGCAATTTTTTACATCAAAATGTTCAATTGAGGTAACCATTTCATCAATAATATCTAATCCCCTTTCTTTTTCCTTATCAATCGTCTTGCACTTAAGATAGTTATTTATTACATGTGGTTATGTATGGATGCACTTTTATATAATTGCAAGGAAAAAAAGTTGTTTTGCAGTAAAAGTTTCACTTATCAGTAATCAAACGTTACAATATAATTTTGAACGTGATTTTCTATTGATGAGTGTTTGGTTGAATCAATCCATTTACATATAGATTTATCTTGAGACTTAATTATATTTTTTTGTCCGTCAATAATAGTTGTATAGGTACTATTTTCTGGATGTATTTTAAGCGCGCAACATAGCATAAAAAGTTAGTGGTAGCTGGATATCCTGTAACAAAAGTTTAAATGTCCGAAAATTTACAAGTAACATAAAAAAAAAATTTATTTTCTATTTAGGCATTCTCTCAAAAACACAAATGTCTTTTTTTTCTTTATAAAACATCCTTTTTTAAAAAAAAGTCACAAAGTTGAAAAGATGACTTGTAAGCATAAGAATGTTTTGAAAATGTAATGAGACATCCAAGCAGAGAATAAGAAAGTGTTTTCTAAAGAAAATTTATTTTCTGGCCTGAAATCATATAAACTCATAGTATCCATTTCAGTCTATGAGAGTGACAGAAAATGGTAAACAGAAATAACCTATCTCTTGTTCTCACATGTTCTAATTGCTTACTACTTCACTATGCATTTCCTGTTTCTCTGTATCTTCTGTATCTTATTGTTGGAATATTTTAGAAATTGATTTCCTGTTACCAAAACTTTAGCATACATGGTATGGTGAGGAACCGTGCGTACTATGTGTAGTTTCTATATGTGCTGTCTGATAAAAAATTCTATATGTTATTATTATTATTATTATTTTTTTCTTATCTGAGGTCGTAAAAAATGCCTTGACCCACGATAGAAAGGAGTATGAACCCATTTCTGTGTGGGACTCACAGTCCAAAGGTGTTGCTTTTTATTGTGATGTTCTTAGCGATATATATTGAATATCCACTAAACTGGCAAGACCTATCTCCTGGAACACCCGGCTTGAGATCCGCTTTCGCATTTACACTTCAAGCCAGGATCACAGAGTATTGACCATTGACGTGGCCTTCCATCAGAGTGCCGTCACCATCGTGATGTTGCCTTCTCTTTATTTCGTCTGGTAATTTGCTGTTTTGCGGAAACGTCAATTCCCTTTGCTTCTCCTTACTGATGCCTTAGGTAAGTCAGCGCAACTTGGATCTGCAATGGTCATCCCGCTTTTGCCCTTTTAATTCTGTATGTGCCTTGTAGGTGCCTTATTCTTGGTCTCCTCTAGTGCTTTTCGAAATGCTGGGCAGCTACTGTTACTTGCTCCGTGTTTGGCACCTTTTGTTCTGCAAGAAAAACATCGAGACTCCTCGTTGCAAACTTTCTTGCGGTGATTGAGCTGCTGCATCAGAAGCATAGCTGCAACTGGACCTCCTTACTGTAGCTTCGGGCTATGTGTCCATACCCCAGACACCGATATCATTTGAGGACTTCAATCCGTCTCCTCACTTGGCAGCTTGTGAAGCCTATTAAAAAGCTTATTATTTCTTCTATAGTTCTGGAATTGGTCTCTCCAGTGTTTATCAGAGCTACCTTCTATTCTCTTTCATTTGCTCATAATAGCGTCACTGTTCACATCTATTGTGAGCAACCAGGGATTCTTCTCAATACAAGTTTGACTTGGTCTTCTTGGTAATCGGATCCAGATCCTGGATTTCAAGCGTTACTCTTTTCTCATCCTTTTTAACGGATTCTAGCTATACTACTAATAAGGGCCCTTTTTGTCCCTTACCCACCCTTTGAGAAAAAGATCTCACTTTCTAGACGTAGTGACTCCTTTGACTTTGGTCTCAGCCTCTTCCGGCTTGAAATCAGTTCTCATCTTCTTTAGGACCTCTGCAAAGCTCTGCCCTCCCACGATCTTAACAAGAACTTTCTTCTCCTTTTTTCTGGCATTATTTCGTTGTTGCTATCATAACTATTGATTATTATCTTAGTGATGAGTTCTTAATTTTTCTGGGTATTTTTTTCTTTTTTAGAATGAGAATTGAGAGTCTCCTTCAAAACTTCGGGGCTCCTGTTCCGCTTGTCTGTCAGCACGCTGTTCACGAATCTACATTGAATAGAACGTGTGATTTCTCCTTTTTTTCTGATCTGTATGTCTTTCTCGTTGGATTATCATTGGTTTATTTTAGGAGATTTTCCATCTTCTTCCTTGTCCCTTCATGGCTTGTGAGGGACTAGGTATACGTACAAGTATCTGTCACCAATTTGAATTCAATCTGATACCCCTTAATACCGTCTATCCAATTTACTAGAAGGTGAATACATAAAAGAAATGTAATAGCGCCTGTAACATGATGGTATGTAATACTTATGTGTATACCGAAACATACAATAGTTGCGAATTGCGGCGAAGTATGCGAATCATTCGAGCCGCCTAATCAAAGCCGCCGACGCCACTGCTTCTCTGAGGGTATAAAAGGCCAATGCAAGACCATGTTAATCACTTTTACCATCAGCAATGAGTCCGGTACTTTGACTAGGGAGCTCTGCTCTTCAAAGCACTGTTGTAATTTTATATATCGCAATAAATAGAGAATTGAAATAGACATATATATATATATATATATATTTGTCTACTTCTTCTTCTATTATATTATTAACTTTGAATATTTCTCTGGCTACACGGACGACGATATTGCAGTCTCCAAGTTTTCCCCGTACACCAGTGAATCCTCCCTTGTGTTCCTCGGGTAAAGAGCAGATCTCCGGGGCAGTACGAGCCGGAGCTATCCTCTAGGTAAAGAAGTTGATGTACCTGCGAATTTTCAGGGCAATACGAACTGGAGGAACCCCGGGGCATTAGTGACTTACCGCACCCAACAGGAGCAAAGGAGAGTAAATAAATTCTTATTAAGTAATATCGTAATACCACGGAGCGTTGTGTACCATGAGTCAGGGGCATTACGAACCTGATGACATACTCCCTCTGAGGTATCTTGTCATACGAATTGGGGGCAATACGAATCCAACTTCGTACCTACGGGTCCTCATTGCTTTCTTTCCCTTTTAAAGGTGAATCCATAAATACTAACACACATGAATATATGACGTCACCTGCAAGAACTGGAAAGTAATATTCATTCAATTTACATTAAAAACATCTCTATATAATCATGACCCTTACAGGCTATCCTTAAACTTATACAGTAGATTCAACGCTACTTTTTATCGGTTTTGCTGTTTTAACGGCACTGACGTAACTTACTCTACTTCCAGTGCTTAGTGGTGCACATCATCCATGGCTGGGTAAGAATGTGAAACCCTTCTGTGAGAGTTTTTTGTTTAAGATTGTCTCCTCCCTATATTGTTATTAGCGTCACCCATTTTTGGTTTCATTCGGGAACCTACCCTAGATTTTTTAGAAAGTTTTTCTCCTTGGGGTTTTAGTTCACGGAAACTATTTTATTTCGTTCCATCAACCCGTAAGCACAAGCTCCAACCGTTGCAACACTTTAGGACTATACACTTGTGGAAAGCTTACCTATATCCATCAAAGAACGCGCCCTGTACAAAGAACAGGCCAACTGCTCGAGAATTATTATTATCATCATTTCTGTTATTATTATTGTTTTTATCATTATCATTATTATTGTGACATAATTTATGACTTATCTTCTGATTCAACTAAAACAAAATATTTTTCTTATTTATTTTTTTCGTTGCTATTTTTAAGGACAATCACATAAAACACTAGCACTACTGTCCATGAGAATATAATAGTTTTCTTAAGTATAAACATAGACTTTTGAAACTTTGATATTAAGATTTACAAATGGTAGTAGAAAAAACTAACGTGAATAAACGTGAATGAAAACCGTTTTCTGTACTAAGTAAAAGGTGGTGACAAAGAATTTTCTATAGTTAGTGTCATTTGCAGAATGAACACCGTATTCTCATTTTTTGTCTCCTATATTGCTTTCAACACTAATATTACATTTTAATAATATTATAATTTTCAATCTCATACATCCAACACATATATTTGAATTTACTTTCTTTTCTCCTTTGTGAGTTTCACAATCAATGTTTAAAGACGTTCATAACAGTAAGCAGCAACAACATCTAGAGGGGTGAAGGAAGCAACAACATGCAAGAATACTGGCAGTTGTTTTTTTCCGTATTGATGTACCTCTATGTTAGTGCTTAAGCATACTCTACCTCTCCTTCCTCATTTTATGGCAAGACGAACATGTGGATATTAAAAAAATTCCATGTAATGTTTATCTAAAAGTATTTCATCTTAAAAAAACGAAAAGTTAGGTAAATTCTGCGGATTGTTTTCTTTAAAATACAATTGTGCATAGTTCTTCCAAAAGACGACATTTTAAATTGAAATTTTATAAAAATTTAAAATCTGAAAAATAATAGAGTCAAACAGTTTTAGATTTAGTGCTTAGTATCTTTATGGTATGACAAATGTTTTTTGAACGTTTAACCGTTATTTATTAGAAAACCTGTGTACTATAAACACCCATATATGTAGGTTTTTGACTTTTCTAACGTTGTACTTATAACTTTTTCTTTAAATAAATATGTGTATTTGTTATAAAATATTACTACAGCAATAAAAGTCCAAAATTCCATTGTAGATTTTTAAACATACATAATTTTTGTACCATACGTAAGATATCAAAAAAGTCTTAATTATGTCTTCTTCTGCACAAAGCTATAAAAAACAAAATTTTGCATCGATCAAACGTATATAAGTTTCTAAACATCAAATGATTAACCAAGAACAGAGTCTAAAATATTTAACAGTTTTTCGAAAAATAAGTATTTTAGTTATTTCATTTCGATTTCTTATTACTAGAAGAATTTGATGAAAGATTTCCTCTAGAATCATTATGTTGTTTCCAAAAGATTTCTTACTATTCTGCAAGTCCAGGACAGTCCTACAAAGGAGAAGAGAAAACAAATTCAACTACATATGTTGAATGTATGAGATTGAAAATTATAACATTATGGAAATGCAATATTAGTGTTAAAAAAAACATTATAGGAAACAAAAAATGAGAATACGGTGTTCATTCTGCAAATGACACTAACTATAGAAAATTCTTTATCACTGCCGTTTACTTAGTACAGAAAATGTTTTTGATTTACGTTAGTTCTTTCTATGACAATTTATTAATTTTATTATCAAACTTTGAAAAGTCTGTGTTTGTATATAAGAAATCCATTATTTTCGCATAAATAATTGTGCCAGTTTTTTATATGATTGTCTTTAAAAATTGCATTAAGAAAAATGTAAAAATAGAAAAAAAAGTTTTATTTCAGTTATATTAAAAGATACCTCATAATTTACAAATATTGTGTTGAAAGAAATTTTTTAGTAGTTGACTCGTATACAAACAATATTCGTTGTATAAAAAATACTCTAATAGCATAAAATTCTTTCCACAATTCTTTTACCTAAAATCAGAGACGTATGTCTTTATGTATTACATAATTGTTTTGAAGGGTTTTCATACATTTTACTACACCTATAGCCACTTAGTAGCCTCACAAAATATGTCAGAATTGTATTCAATGGCTCAGCTCTAATTTCAGGGGATCATTTTCCTAATAAACTGCTGCATTTTGGCCCTAACCTACTGACATAATAAGTAAATGGTAAGACTATTAGTATTTATTCTCATCTGACTTCATCAAAATTTATCGCCAAATCTGCATAGTAGAAAATGATTAACTTTTCCATTGACGTTCTTAATCGACTAATGTAATAATAGGGAATTTAAAAACATTTCATACAGTTTATCATATTGTTTCCTCTCATTGTTCTAAGTCCACAAACAAATAGCCCAAGATCATAAAGAGAAGTTCCCGTCAGCTAGTTCTGTTTTAGAGAGTAACTCATATATTGATGTTATCATACCTGGAGCTCATATTCTAGAGTTAGTTATAATAAAAAGTGATTAGTTATATATTTAGCTCACCACATGAAAAACGCTTTTTACTTTATAAATGGTCAGCTTATAACTGTAGATCATTGATTGAATTATCAAGTTCCTTTAAAGTTTTGAATTCTATAGTCTTCTTAAACAAAATTGCTTCTTAAGCTAAAACTTTTGGTATGCTTTGCCATCTTTACGAATATAATGTGAGTCTTCTGGTAACTGTAAGATAAACTAAGGGGGTGTAAACGGAACAAATGAGTCTTTTCCACATAAATTATTCGTATGATACTCTTGGCTTCATAGATCTAGTAGAACTAGAAGTATCGCATCCTCAACACTTTTGGCTTTTATCAGTATGTCTCCTTTCCTTATGGTAACAACACTTTTAACTACGGCTTTGGCCTTGTCAGGATCAAAATTTGCCTTCATTGTCTTCAGCTCATTAGCAAAGGTCTGCCCTTCGGGCATCTCGACCAGTACTGTTGTCGTCGGGTCTACTCTCTTCTTTTGGTCTATTTTTTTGTTCAGGAGAACCTCGTCTTGTTGATCTCTGCCTGTTTTCTTTTTTTCAGAAGACATGGTTTGTTAGCGTTTTTCAGGACTGTCTGATAAACTCCTGTTACTTTTAACCCATTCTATTTCCTTAAGGGCAGTGTTCAAGGTTTTTTTCTGAACATGCCGTTGGAAATTATCTCACCTTTGTTCCCTCCACTTCAGGGATTCAGAGAAATCTTTCCAAGACTCCGTAAACACGTCTTTTTGAAGCCAAAAGCGTTGTTTTATTACCTCTGCTTCTTTAAATAGTTTGGCGCAGCTTTAAGACCGTTTGAACAGCGTTAGCCGTGTTCCTGTACTTATCATTAATTATTTTTAGCGTCTCTTGAATCACTTTTGTTGCCGATTGAACTTGCTCACTTTGTTACCGTCGCCTTACCTAAGTTCAGCACTAGTTTTTTAGTAGTAGTTTTTTTTTTTTTTTTTTTTTTTTTTGTGGAGAAAGGAGAAATGCATTGAGGCACATCACGGGGACAGCGGTAGTGTAGGCCTCGGTAAATTTTTTTATTAGACCACCCATATCCACTAAACCCCCCCCTCCCATGCCACGTGGCTCTTGTTCCATCCCGGAACAGCATTAGCATTACTTCAGGGTGGAGCCTTTTGGGAGAACATCGTATCTCACAGCATAAGTGAGCAAGCTCGCCACCAATTGCTGGAGGTGCCAATTCTCTCGAGTCCTGAAAAGAACTTGGGGTCCCTGAGGACTGGCACCCGTATCTAGCTCTCCTTTGTAGGCTGCATTCTTTGCAAGCGCCACTCAATGCTTGATGCTTTCCCTGGCTGATAAGTTTATGTACTCAGAGCAGCATGCGTCTGCATAAGCCTAACGTCCTACTGAAGGCCTTTCTTGCCTTAGATGCGCCCTGATTGGACCTTTTTCCTGGCCTCTTCTAGCGCTCTTTTAAATATAGAGCAGCTTCCACTGCTGGCTTCATGCTTGTTGTCCATCGTTGGACAAAGGAAACATCGTGCTGGGCCTGGACACTCTTTCTTGCGGTGGTTGCAGCTTTCACACCAGAAGCAAAACTTGGACCTATCTCCTTCTTTGCAGTTGCCTAAAACATGTCCATACTCCAGGCATTTGTAACATCTTGTTACTGCGATTCTTCTCCAGATTTGGCAGCTTACGAAGCCGACTCTCAGTCTGCCTACGTTTTACACTTGTCTTGCTGTGGGTTCATCTGCCGTAATAAGCACCATTCTCTGTCCTCTGGTATTAGGTTTAAGAAGCGCCACTCTGACCTCCGAGCTCCGTTGTCCGAAAGTTTTCAGAAAAGCCTCCTCAACCTCTTTTTCTTCAACCATAACATCCAGGTCTCAAACCTCGAGTGTCACCTTTTTTCTGCCTATTACCACCGTTCCTTGTCCAGCTACCGACTTTTTAATTAGCTTCGAAAATGCAAGTACATCCTTCACCCCTTTAGCTTTTATTAGCATGTCTCCTTTTTTGGTAGTGACAACACTTTGGACCGCTACATCAGCCTTGTCTGGGCCCAAATTCGCCTTCATTGAATTGAGCACATTGGCAAAAGTCTGCCCTTTGGCCACCTTTACCAATACTTTTGTTGTCACATCTACTCTGTTTTTCCGGCCTTTTTTGTTACTCGGCAGAATTTCTTCTTGTTGACCTCTGCCTGTTCTCTTCTTCTTAGAGGGCAGAGCTTATTGGCGTTTCTCAGGGCTGTGTGACGGGATCCTATTCCTCTTAACTCGTTCTATTTCCTTGAGAGCAGTATTCAGGGTTCTCTTCTGGATATGCTGTTGGAAATTATCTCTCCTCTGTTCCCTGTACTGCAGGGATTCGAAGCACTGCTTACAACTCTTCGTTAACATTTCTTCTTCAAAAGAGAAGCCATTCCTGATAACCTTAGCTGCTTACAAAAGTTTCAGATTAGATTTGAGGCCTTCCTTAACGACGTTTGCCGTGTTGGCATACTTTTCGTTTATAGCACCACGTAGCCTCCTTAGTAGTAGTAAGCCTAAATTAGTCAGCCCATCACGTCTTTTCTGTTCATGAGGCGTGCAGTCATATCAAATGCGGTTACCTAGACTCACCCAGGCCTCATCGTCCGGCTCCACCCGCTAACAAGTCCCCCACACTAGCCAGGGAGAGACCCCGCCGCATGCAAACTGAGAACAACTAAAAAGTATACCTGCGTTTGTTTAGTGAGAGTGTGATGGATGCGTCTGAGAATAATGTTTTAACTGCCACTTACTTCTATGCACGACAGGTTGCTAGTTTTTGTTGGCTTGCATCAAGCAGTAAAGCGTCAACCACGGCGATAACAGAGAGCAAAGAGCAAAAAGCACAAGCAGCGCCAGGCCACACACCCACATCAATGAAGACCGAAAGCACAAGGCTCACGTCCGCAAAGACACAGAAACACACGCCAACGCCGCCCACGCCTCCCGATCGACGCCCTCTGCCGCCACTGCAACAGATCTGAAGTAGGTGCCCCTATCCGCCACCCGGGAAAGCGCCGAGTATGAAGAAACTAGCAAAACCTCCGCCAGGAGTAGTGGAAGTAGTAGTAGTTTTTATTTTTTTTTTGTAGAGGGAGGGGAAATGCATTGAGGCACACCACAAGGAAAGCAGTAGTATAAGACTAGGTGGATTTTTTTTATTAGACCACCCATAACCACTTAAATTCCCCCCATGCTGCGTGGCTTTTGATCCACCCCGGAACCGCGTTAGCATTACTTCAGGGTGGAGCAACCAGAGAGACCATCGCATCTCACAGCATAATCAAGCTAACTCACCACCATTCGCTAGAGGTGCCAGTCCTCTCGAGTCCTAAAGAAAAAGTCAGGGTCCCGAAAGATTAACACCCGTTCTCTAGCGCTACAACATGTGTTGCTTTCCCATGTTGCCGCACAAATGGCAGCTTTGGCTTCCCGCGCAGCAGCTTTCTCTTCTTCCTTCTTACGAAGGAAAAAATAGTATTAGTAGTAGTAGTAGTAGCAGTAGTAGTAGTAGTAGTAGTAGTAGTAGTAGTAGTAGTAGTAGTAGTAGTAGTAGTAGTAGTAGTAGTAGTAGTAGTAGTAGTTTTTTTTTTTTTTTTTTTTTTGTGGAGGGAGGGGAAATGCATTGAGGCACACCGCAGGGACAGCGGTAGTGTGGGACTCGGTGGATTTTTTTTATTAGACCACCCATACCCACTAAAAACCCCCCCCCATGCCGCGTGGCTTTTGATCCACCCCGGAACCGCATTAGCATTACTTCAGGGTGGAGCCACCAGGGAGACCATCGCGTCTCACAGCATTAACGAGCTAACTCGCCACCATTTGCTAGAGGTGCTGATGCTCTCGAGTCCTGAAAAGGACTCGGGGTCCCTGAGGACCAGCACCTTGTCTAGCGCTTTATAGTAGGCCGCCCACTCAAACAGCACCACTACAAGCTTAATGCTTTCCCTTGCTGATAGGTAAAAAGTACCGAGCGCAGCGTGGGTCCACAAAGCCTGTCTTTCAACTCAAGGCCTTTTTGCCTTATTTAATTCCTGCTTGGGCCTTATCCCTGGCCTCTTTCAGGGCTCTTCTGAATAAAGGGCAGCTTCCGCTGCCTGCTTCGTGCTTGTTGTCCGTTGTTGGGCAAAGGAAGCACCGTGCTGGGCCTGTACACTCTTTCTTCCGGTGGTTTGAGCTTCCACACCGAAAGCACAGCTTGTATCTGTTTTCGTTCTCACAGTTGCCCGAGACGTGTCCATATCCCAGGCATTTGTAACATCTTATTACTTCAATTCTTCTTCGTATTCGGCAGCTTACGAAGCCAACTCGTAACCTGCCTTCCTCTTCTACTTGTCTGGCAGTTGTTTCGTCCACCTTGATTAAAGCCAGCCTCTGTCCTCTGGCATTTGGCTTTAAGAGAGTAACTTCTGGCTCCTGGCTCTTAAGTCCAAAAGCCTTAGCGAAAGCCTTTTTGACCTCGTCTTTCTCAACAATGGCATCCAGGTCTCGGACCTCTAAAGTCACTTTTCTGCTGCTTATTTTGACAGTACCTTGTCCGGCTACCGACTTTTCAATTTGCTGTGAGAATGCAGTAGCATTCTCTACACCTTTGGCCTTAATAAGTATGTCTCCTTTTTTTGTAGTGACAACACTTTGGATTGACACGTCAGTCTTATCGGGGTCAAAATTCGCCTTCATCGTCTTCAGCACCGTTGCAAAGGTTTGTCCTCCAGCCATCTTCACTACTACTGTTGTTGTGGCGTCTACTTTTTTCTTCTGGCTTGTTTTGTCATTCAGGGGAATTTCTTCTTGTTTGCCACTAACTGCTTTCTTTTTTTTTAAAGACATAATATGCTGGCGTTTCTCAGGGCTGTCCGATGGGCTCCTGTTTCTTTTACTACGTTCTATTTGTTTTAGGGCAGTGTTCAAGGTCTTCTTCTGAACATGCCGTCGAAAATTATCTCGCCTTTGTTCCCTCCACTGCAGCGATTCAAATGAGATCTTCCAAGCGTTAATGTACAAATCTTCTTTAGTAAGACAGCGTTCTCTTAGCACCTCTGCCACTTGAAGATGCTTAACCGCCGCTTTGAGCCCATTTTTAACAGAGTTCGCTGTGTTGCCGTACTTATCATTAATCAGTTGTAGCGTCTCTGTGATGTCATTCGTTGCTGATTGGACTTTATCAGCAACTTGCTGTCGCTTTACTCCGAGCCTAGTGGCACTTTCTTCCAAAGAGGCAAGCTCTTCCTGGGTCTGGTTGCTGAATACCAACACCTTGCTAACCTCGGTGTCGTTAGTGCCTATACTCGACAGGCTTCCTCGTCGTCCTTTGTCTGTAAAGAAAGGCCATGGAACATTTAGCAGTCCCTGTTGGCCATGAGACACGTCTTTGTGGCCCCCCCCCTAGAATCCGTGGGGCCTGCGTCAGTCACCCGGGCTTTCACCGGATCGGAACTGACGGCGGATTCCCTCAGAGAGGTTACCGCCTGGGGTACCTGTTTTACATCGACGTTTTTCATTTTAGCATCTTTTTAGTGTCGTACTGACCCGCGAAGGCCAGCACTACCCTTTTTTCTAGAAATAACTATTTGGAAAGGGTTAAAACCAGGGCAGCAGCCCTCTCTGTCACCAGAGAAGACCGCTACTTGCTCGGGCCGGCCGGGAGTCGCCACTCTCCCTCAGTCCCACCCGTGGAGACTGCCCTGGCGTTGAGTAACAAGTGTGAGAAGGGTGTTCGTGTGTAATGTATGTATTTGTTGGTACACAACGGTCATCCCAGCAAGACGAGCGGTAGGTGTACAGTCCCGAGACCGCGCAGACAACCCAACAAAACGGGCTGGCGTAAGGCCCTAAGGTGCCGCCATATAGCCTCCTCAGTGGTAGTAAGCCTAGATTAGTCGGCCCACCACGTCTTTTTTGTTTATAAGGCGTACAGCCATATCAGAAGTGGTTACCCAGACTTACCCGGGCCTCATCATCCGGCTCCACCCGTCACCGGGCCCCCAACGCAAACCTTACTATTTAGGCTAACTACCAGTGAGGAGGCTATATGGTGGCACCTTAGTGCCTTACGCCAGCCCGTTTTGTTGGGTTGTCTGCGCGGTCTCGGGACTGTACACCTGCCGCTCGTCTCGCTGGGATGACCGTTGTGTACCAACAAATACATACATTACACACGAACACCCTTCTCACACTTGTTACTTAAAGCCAGGGCAGTCTCCGCGGGTGGGACTGAGGGAGAGTGGTGACTTCCGGCCGGTCCAAGCAAGTAGCGGTTTTCTCTGGTGACAGAGAGGGCTGCTGCCCTGGTTTTAACCCTTTTTAAATACTTATTTCTAGAAAAAAGGGTGTGCTGGCCTTCGCGGGTCAGTACGAGCATTGTGAATCTGGCACCCCATTATTAAAAAATGTACTAACGTTCTGACAAATCGATTGCGCGTAAAAAAATTAACAAAATTAGCCCCGAATGGTCAACGCGCAAACGAAATTGTTAAAATAATGGATTAAAACAGTACGGGTGCCGTTGTATTGGAAACACGCGTCAAACAACGTCAAATGATGATTTTTTCCTGACCACATACACATAAATTGATAGATTTTTTTACGCGCAATCAGCACCCGATGGTCTTTTTTACGCACAATCGTTTTTTGGCGTGCAATCATAAAAAAACCGATACACCCCGCGGACTACTTCGAACCTTACCTAACCCAACCTCGAATAAAAACAAACGTATTCGTACGGGTCTGCTTCTGCTTCGTGCTACAGTATATACTTCCACAATCAAGTGTAAAAGTGAAATTTAGTGTCAAGAAGCATATATTTGCAATGTTTAATTGACAAGCGTGTGCCTTTACAAGTTTTTTAGTCGTGTGCAGTTGATATAATGGAACTAGCCATGATCTATACCAGCACAGTCTTGATTAAAACATTCCTGTAGAGTTTTGTTTAAACATCTTTGGAACAATAGAGTATTTAAAGGCATCCTAATGAGGTTTCTACTCAAGTCTCGTCATGGAATCTTGACACGCAGTGAGTGTAAAGCGACACATCAGATGTTATTCCTGCTACTGTCACTAACTCTCCAGTTTATAGAAAAGCTCGTCAAGAAGTTATTGATGCAGATCTTGGCATACAAAATTTTCCTGGGAAACCTCTGGAATCGCTTATGATTATGAGAAATGATACCCCGAATATTGTTTTCTTATCAACCATACCTTTCATATTAATTTTTTCGTCAAAAGAGCAGCAAAAATTTTGGAAAGAGGTGAGTGACCTTGACGATGTTGAATTTTCTATAGACGGGTCAGGTAGTTTTGTGAAAAAAGTTGTTATTTCAGAAAATTTGATCTCACGCGATATATGCTTATACGTGATAGTCGTAAGATTTCACAATAAAATTTTTCCCGTTGCTCAAATGTTAACAGATTCCCAAAATGTTAATACATTAACGTTGTTCTTAGAATGTTTAATTAATATTAAAGCGCCAATCCCAAAAAGAATTGTATGCGATTGTTCCCTTGCTTTATTAAACGCGATATGTTTAGCGTACAACGACTGCTCATACAACTCGTATCTTGACAACTGTCATATCCTAATAAAAGAGGAAGCTTATGAAAATTTGCCGCGTTGCCAAGTTAGACGTGATCGAAATCATCTGGTGAAAAACGTCACAAGATGGAATTGTTTTGCGAAAAAAGATTGGCACGTCAAAGATTTTTATACGAGAATTATAGCATTTTGCTTAGAGTTAGAAAGTTTTGAAGTATTCGAGTACGTTTTGTCTAGCATTTTTATAATTTGTCAAAGCTATTTATGTGAACTGGGTTCAGAGTGTTATGCGAGAAAAAATTTCTTAATAAGTAAAATTGAATCTTTCAATCACAACGAAATTGAGGAAATAGAAAAAACTAGTGAGACTGAAGAAGGAATTGATGTTTCAGTATTAGATGACTCAAAAGATATGCCAGTAAATATATTAGGCTATTAAGAACAAGTAAATCGATCAAGTCAATTATTGTGCTCTATTAATTCACATGACAATTTTCCACAACCGAATATTTTTGAATGTCCAGAGCTTGTTCCCTATATCTATACACTGTTCAGTCAATTTCCCGTATGGACTAACTTGATGAATGTGTATGATAAAGAATCAAAAAAAGTGTCGTCATCGTCAGCTTCTGAATGCTATTTTCGTCTTTTAAAAAATGAATACAATATGACCCGTCCTATTTCTGTAAACAGATTTGTTCTAAAATTTATAAAACTTTTAGATGGTGACATGAAAATCGCGAGAGGCTTGATAAAAAATATTCAAAAATTAAAAAATTTCGAAAATGTCGACGACGAAATTCAAGAATCTGACCAAAAACGTACGGAAAACTGTAATTTAACTAACAAATTTGTTAATAAGCAAAAAGTACGATTAAACGTGTCTGCTGACGTATTACCCGAAACTGATAAGTTACAATATTCGCGCTTATTTGTAAAAAATGGCAATTTGTCACTTCCGGTAGAAGTCGACGGGGTGATATACAAATTACTCAACACGTGTCCGTATGATAGCAATTTTGAAATTATTTTGTCGTGTTACGAAAGTAAATTCGTCAAAAATGCTGTTGATTATTATTTAAGCCATATTGATCTACATCCAAACCACTTCAACATTCATAGTTATGAATTTTTAAGTTTTATAAAAAAGTTTTGTGCCAACAACTATAGTTCCACGTTATTTTATCATGAGAGAGCTCGCATCATGCTGAAGTTGGGAAAACTTGATAAAGCACATTTACATTGCGAAATGAACGTAGTTACCTTGTGCGACAAATTGATTAAAGGTTGTTCGGATATTGTGGGTAAAATCACTTGCAAGTGCGGGTTTACAAGAGAAAATCGTTATCAATCAAAAATAGTACCAAGGTTAGATAACATAGATAGCCATTCGTTAAGTGAATTATTAATAAGGCTCTTTATGGAACAAACTAGTGGGTGTATTGTATGCGAGAAACGCGCTTCCCTTAAGTGGGAAACAGGACCAATTATTGTCTTCGACGTAGAACACTTTTTCGAAGAAACTGCTAAAAACAAGAAATCATCAAGTGTTTTTACATAAACAGCACAGTTTTTACCTCTTCAAATAAAAATACATGAGAAAACGTACAGTTTAGTTGGATTCGTAGGTTTTACGCCCACGAAGTCTCGTTCCGGTAGTCATTACGTTGCATATTTGAGAAAAACCAACGGCTGGGAAGTAAGAAATGATTTGGAGTCTGAAATATTGACTGCATCCCTAGATTCTTTAAGAGTGTTCATAGCTTCAATAACTTATGTGCAAATAATTGAATGATATTTTACGAACTCAATTTAGCACTTGCATGCGGTTTTGGATTAATACAATGTCTAAACACATTAAAAGCAGTTATGTATTTGTTTGCTACAAAGAGTACCTTTATTTGAAAAAAAAGTAGCTACAAACGATTGGCATTGTATTTGTTTATTTAAAAATCGATTTACTTTCAAGCTATGCTCGATCTGTTAATTTTTTATAATCTGCAAGAAAACTTTGTTAATTTGATACGATAGTAATTAAAAGTTTTTAATCAAAGGAATATACACACAGTCATGTTACGTGATAGTCCAATATGAAACAAAAGTATAAGTCGCTTTTATTTTGTAGTATTAATACATTCAATGTTCACTAGTTAAGTTTCGTCTTTTTTCCTTTCTTTTTACCGTTGTATAAAGTATGTCTACAATTTCAAGATATGCATTCTGGTCACATAATTGTGATCTAAATAAAAAATATTTTTCCTCAATTCTATTCTGTTATCGATCGACGTCATTATAATTACATTGTACATTTAAATTACTTCGTAAAATAATTTATATTTTTGAGAAAATAAATTTTTATGCAATCGTAGTCCAGTTGATTTGTATTATTCTGGAGTTTCCCGTACTTTACCGAATTCAAATACATCCTGAAATTCTTGCGCAAATTAATATTTGATTTTTTGATGAAATAAAAATAACTTAAATTCGTTTTAGTATTCACGTTGTATTTGTTCCATCAAAACTTTTCTCAAGGTTGTTTTATAATTAATTCAAGATTTCAATTTTCATCGAGCAAAATGCCATAACTTTTACACACGTTTGCAAGCAATGCTCAAAAACGTTTAATGCAAGAATAGTCTGATTTTGAAAAGATTTATAAAATTTTTTTTTCTCGTGGTCCGAAATACACTCAGAACATAGGAATGTACATAAGTACATGCATTGGCAGGTATTTAGTTTTAGTGTTGAGGACCTGAAACGGGCCGTTTATTTGTATCATGTACGGGGGCAGTCGAGAGCGTGCATGCAACTTGAAGAGGGACTACATATTTCAGTAGATGTCGGAAGCTTACTTTATTTATTATAACAAAATTCACGTTAACGATAATTAATAAGTTATATTTGAATCATAAATAAACATTATCTTTGTTGTCTACTATCAATAAGATTTCGAAATATAAATTTACATTATTTTTGAGGAGCCGTGCCGGCGGGTTCTTTCCTTGAGGTCCGCGCTCCCTTACATCATAAACTGTTGACGGCCCTTTTCAGGACACTTCTCCTATATCAAGCCTCAAAGTTTTTCAATATAATTTATGTGGTTTTCATAAACCTAACTTTTACACGAAACTGACAACAAGAATAACTTAAAACAAATCGAAATAACTATATTATCCCTAAAACTACTTGAATAATAATTATAAATCGATAAACATTGATTTCTTGGAGTAGGTGTCAATTTGTACTATCAATAAGATTTCGAAATATAAATTTACATTATTTTTGAGGAGCCGTGCCGGCGGGATCTTTCCTTGAGGTCCGCGCTCCCTTACATCATAAACTGTTGACGGCCCTTTTCAGGACACTTCTCCTATAGCAAGCCTCAAAGTTTTTCAATATAATTTATGTGGTTTTCATAAACCTAACTTTTACACGAAACTGACAACAAGAATAACTTAAAACAAATCGAAATAACTATATCATCCCTAAAACTACTTGAATCATAATTGTAAATCGATAAGCATTGATTTCTTGGGGTAGGTATCAATTTGTACTATCAATATATTGTTAAAAAGCTCCACTCATTTGTAAACAATTGATTGGAACTATGTAAACTCGAAATTCAACATAAAAGATCTTAACAAAACAAAACAAAGCTAACTGTAAGACCCTTAAACAGGCCTGTCCAACTGTTTTTGGTGTAAGGGAGCGCGGACCTCGAGGAGAAATCTCACCGGCACGGAAATAATAGAAATTTAATATTTCGAGATATTTTGATATTACACAACAAAAATCATGTATATTTATGATTTAAACATAACTTATAAATTATTGTTAACGTTATTGTTTGTAAAAAAAAGTAAATCAATGCATTAGAGGCTTTATAATTGGTATTTTTTGTTATGCAAACTTCTTACGTTAAGTCTGATGAGATTGGTGCTGAGGCCAAGGACATAAGACTGCTAATTGCACAAAACACATCAATGTATTACATAAGAGATTTTCACGTTACTGCCTCGAAAAATGAAACTTTGGTCCCGCCTCGCGGTATAAAAATTCCTTCTTTCTGTGTTGAAATAAGTGAAAAATCGTATACAATATACAACCTAAGGAAAGAAACAAAAAATCCTCAGATCACATATTTCTCTCAATACCGGTGATCTGAAACAATGATTATTTTTCTGTTTTAGATGAGTAATACACTTTCAAGTACAAAACAAACAGATGGTAAAAAATAGCCTAGGAATACGCTGAAATAATTATTAAGTATAAACGCCACTGACACACATAGGCTTTTGGTCAAAGTCAACATTTAATAATATCAAATTTTTTTAATGAAATTTTTATTTTACTTGCTCAAGGCATGCGATTTCAGCTTACCACGAACTCTAAAAATCAGTTTAAATGAACTACAACATTGCATATGCATTTCGTGTAAAAATTTGATGAGGTTATATATTTGAAAAGATCCGATTGTTCAATTAGTTTAAGAATGACAATTCTCAACCCTTTTCCTTTTGAACGTGCGTTCCTTCTTTCCCTTTGATACTTCAGGCGACACTTACTGACCGTTAAAATGTAAAATATATTTGATATTCCCTGGTTTTGTTAGTGTAATTTGTAGTTTACCGACACGCAGAGTGATTGAGGGAACGTAAATCAAAGGGACGCGCGAAAATTATCTAAATTCTTACGTCAACTTGAAGTATCAGCAATATTTTGTACAAATATTGCTCAAGATCAATGTTAAATAGCAATTTAAGATAAAAATTGTCGACGCTTTTTTTTCATTTCTAACTAATGTAAAATATTTTGTATGTTATAAGGTACATAGTAATAGTAAATAAGATAAAATCATCAGTGTAAATTTTTATTATATTTATGAATTAATTCAATAAAGATTACATTAGAAAGTGGTAGGTAGTATACAATTATTTACAACATATTGCTTTTTAAAATTTCGGCTTTGTGAGAGAATTCGCTATCTGACTAGCGAATGCCAAAAGCCGCTGTCACGGTGGAAATAAGTTATTATCTGAGCATCAACTACTGTTTCATGTTGTTTTTTTAATAATTGCTGAGAAAAAAAATAAATTAAAAAAAAAAAAAATTTTCTCCATGATTAAACCTTATTATAAAGTAGTATATAGCTTATTTTAATTTGATAAAATAAATTGAATTCCAGTAATCGATCAAATCATAAGTTCAAATACTATTCACTGACAACAAAAACCATCAATTTTATTTTTACAGGTGAGCTGGTCGTCAGTCGCTTCGTGTGTTTTTTTAAATTGTCGTGCTCAACCCAGTAATTACTTTCTGATAAAGGTTTGCAGTAAGCAATATACCGTGAATCATTTGTCATAGGGTGCTTCGTCAAACCCATGACTCCCATCAAAATCAAATGTTTATCAGCAAAGTTAATTACATTTTTCAAAGAGTGTAAAAAAGTATTATTACTTTTTTCGACTTGAACAAAGATAAAAGGTCCGAACTGAATATCTAAAATATTATCGCTGCATTGACAATTTTGACAAACAAAATTATTTTGAAGACGATTGCTTAAATAAATATTTAAATGATGGACACTAAATTCTAATGATTCGGGATACACGACTATATCTTCGATGATTTCTGTAAGGTTTTTACATGTTGTACAAACTATGGTTTGCTTATAAGAATAAACAGAGTGTAATAAATTTATTAAAAAATTCGCTACGTTTGTGTCACACGAAATTTCATTATTCGTTATTAGTCCGTACTCTAATAATATGAGAAAACGTGATTGATACAGAGTTTTATAATTTTCTTTTCCATCTACAAATTTTTTGATGACATTAAAAATAAATGTTTTCTCAAGTTTTTTATCCACAAATATTTGACATGCATTTCGACAAGACTTGAAATATTTATATCCGAAGATCATAATTTCCGTTAATGAATCGAAAAGCGACGTGTCATTGAATGTATACGTACTATTGCCCAATTTTTTTACTCCTAATGTACGACCATTGCGAATGACGGCTTGTTTGGTAATTTTTTTATTAGCTTGTTTGTAAAAAATATTTGCATTAGGAAAGGGACTGCAATATTTACTTGAATTTTCAATTTTTTTAGTATTTTCAACCGATTGTATAACTTTCGATGTAATTTTTATTTGAGTATTTGATGAAATTTTATCATCCAATTGATAATCAACAGGATTTGAAATCTTTTTATCCATAGAACTCCCAATGGATACGGAGTTTTCTATTATAGGTGACAAGCAGTAGTCATGCTCTAAGCTTATGTGAGATTGATCAACGGGAGAGTTAACATCTAAATTTGATTTTATAGTTTTGTTATTCATGCTTCTGGATATTGTGGTGAAATCCTGCGTATTTTTATGTAAAACTGGTGTCGATGATTTTTGAGCAAACTGCACTGCATTGGTCTGAGTTGACACCAATCTCTGACAATCTGAAAAACCACTAGAACTATTAATTAACGAAGTACTTTGAGCTACGGCTATTGTGTCTGCAACTACGTCAACATATTCTTTTTCGCAGTGTTCTAATATTTCGGTAACTGGTTCTTCTTCTGATGTGCAATTATAACTAGCGCTGATTTCTTTTTTTGTAAGAGTATTTATTCCTTTCCAATTTTCTTCATATGAAAGATAATCGGTATTGATATTTTGCTTCACATTTTGATAATAGTTTGTACAATTCTCTATAAAATTATTACCTTCATAGCAAAGGATTTTTGTGATTTTATGATGTTCTATTATAAAATCTGGTGCGCTTGTTGTACTTGTCAAGGATTCTCTTAAGCATGTTAAGTGATTTACACCAATTTCATAAGAGGATTTTCTATTTGAATCTTGTTCAAGAAGTTTTGTCCACACTGGGAAATTATATAATAATTCCTTTATTTTCTCAGCAATTTGGGTAGAAAAATAACAATTATATTTGCGTTTGTTTTGCTCTGACAAGGGATATCGCGTGCTTTATTTTGTAAATCATCAATAAATGTAGATATTTCATGTCCATTCATGGCACAAGATTCTTCTTTATATACATCAAAACAAGAATATAAGGCACCACTTATATCTGACTCTATAAATTTCAGAAATGCATCGTAAGTGTCTATGATCCAAGCATTATTTACTTTTTCCTGTAACTTTAATCTTGATGCTTCTGTTCTTTTGCAATCATATTTATTGTTGGTTACAGTAAACAAATCTAATGTTGTTTCTTTGAATACACTAAAATTTTCAAGTGAACTTAAATATAAAATGCAACAAGAAAAAAACTTTTTCGTATAAATATTCTCCAGACATATCCAAGTTCTCATATAGTTCAATAAATTATATACTTCTACTTTTATTAGTGTAGGGGGTAATTGTTTCGTGCCATTTATCAAAAATCGACAACACGTTTCACTGTATGCTTAAATAGACAATTTATTAAATGCTTTAGAAAAAGTATTTAGTAAAAAAAATGAATAGGGTGTAACTATTTCAGATGGAATTTTACAATTATCTCGTAAAAATTCCCTACAAAAATGTTTAAAAAAAAATGTTCTTCTCTTTCTTCTCGAATCAGTTATTAAACAGGAACAGCACACTTATTAACCTCAATCGCAAAAGCGTATAAATTGATTTTTCGACTGGTCGAATTTCTTACAGTAACATTCTGAATCAAATCAGTCAGAACAATAAAATAAATTCTAGAGAAATTTTTATTACAAAAATTGTTCCACAAATTAATTTGTTCGAACAGTCTATATATTAACTGAAATGGCTCAAAGCATAAATGAGTAATGGAGGCACTCAAAGATACGCTTAATTTAAGTGAATTTAGTTTATCGAACATTGCAAAAGGGTGATGTTCTTCTTGTCCTGACCTTGTTGGAAATTGGTTTTCTTTTTCTTCCAGGTCATTTAAATCAGATTTATCGTCAATTCCATGAATTCTCCGGAGCTTCGATTGCAACTCGTGACGATTGTTAAATACATACATGTATAAATTATGCTTTTGTATTTTTTTTTTTATATTACTGAAACCAATCAATGCTTCAGACCAAACTGGATCTCTCTCTTTTTTAAGTACACCATCGTTATCAAAAATTAGTAACTGAGATAAAACTTGCAGCATTTGGTCTGGGTCAACTGATGGCTTCGATGGCATTTTGTAATTAACAGGCAATGCCAGTATACATGAGAGACCAAAGCCTGTCTAACACGATTTTTGTCATTAAAAATGTGATATTATTTATCAAAAATAACTTATTTTGCATACCACCTCCAGATTCAGCGCAAGCTTCTGTTCTTAACATGAGTCTGTCGAAAAGAGGAAAAAATCACTTGACGCATGAGCTTGAAAAAGAAGGAAAAAAAAAAAAAAAAAAAAAAAAAAAAAAACAAGTTATAAAGCTGAGATTTCTTAATCATTGAATTTTTCAGAACTTAGCTGTCTTAGTTGTATTATTAGTAAATTATTCGTATACTTACAATGGGTTCTGATGAGATGTTCATACTCAATACGACACATATATGTACTAAAATCCTTGTTTGAGTGAAGAAGTCACCGAAGCTGTGAAAAACATGATTAACATGCCAAGGTAAAGTATTTCATTGTCTGGAAAAAAAAATTTAATCAAATATAATCAAACAAGCCAATGGAAAAAGTAGTAAGAGTTAGTGTAAGGATGAATTACTTACTAGATGTAGTGGCTTCAGTTCTGATGACACAGTAGGCTTATTACTACAGCCAACGATGACATGCAAAAGGAGCAAGATCTTACATCAACCATGATGCTTTATACACCAGACTCTCTTGAGAAGTGAAATAGAATAAGGAGTCAAGACTTTCAGACAAAAAAAATGCACAAAAACCAATAAATTACATGACCCTTACCGTTACAAAGTGTAGCCTTGCAACCTTGATGTGTGATCAGATAATGGCCTACGATAAATGAAACAAATTACACAAAAAAATTTCACTTGTTTGATGTTATATATCAGCTTTACACTCACTGCGTGTCAAGATTCCATGACGAGACTTGAGTAGAAACCTCATTAGGATGCCTTTAAATACTCTATTGTTCCAAAGATGTTTAAACAAAACTCTGCAGGAATGTTTTAATCAAGACTGTGCTGGCATAGTTCATGGCTAGTTCCATTATATCAACTGCACACGACTAAAACACTTGTAAAGGCACACGCTTGTCAATTAAACATTGCAAATATATGCTTCTTGACACTAAATTTCACTTTTACACTTGATTGTGGAAGTATATACTGTAGCACGAAGCAGAAGCAGACCCGTACGAATACGTTTGTTTTTATTCGAGGTTGGGTTAGGTAAGGTTCGAAGTAGTCCGCGGGGTGTATCGGTTTTTTTATGATTGCACTCCAAAAAACGATTGTGCGTAAAAAAGACCATCGGGTGCTGATTGCGCGTAAGAAAATCTATCAATTTATGTGTATGTGGTCAGAAAAAAATCATCATTTGACGTTGTTTGACGCGTGTTTCCAATACAACGGCACCCAAACTGTTTTAATCCATTATTTTAACAATTTCGTTTGCGCGTTGACCATTCGGGGCTAATTTTGTTAATTTTTTTACGCGCAATCGATTTGTCAAAACGTTTGTACATTTTTTAATCATGGGGTGCCAGATTCACAATGCTTCAGTACGACACTAAAAATATGCCAATATGAAAAACGTCAATGCAAAACAAGTACCTTAGGCGGTAACCTCTCTGAGGGAATCCGCCGTCAGTTCCGATCCGGTGAAAGCCCGGGTGACTGACGCAGGCCCCACGGATTCTGGGGGGTGCCACAAAGACGTGTCTCATGGCCAACAGAGACGGCTAAATGTCCCATGGCCCATTCTAACGGACAAAGGACGAAGAGAAAGCCCGTCGAGTACAGGTACTAACGACACCGAGGACAGCAACTTGTCAGTATTTAGCAACCAGACAAGGGAGGAGCTTGCCTCTTTTGAAGAAGATGGTGCTAAGCTTAGAGTTAAGCAACAGCCATTGGCTGATAAAGTCAAATCAGCAACGAAAGATATAACAGAGACGCAACAATTAAATAACGATAAGTACGGCAACACAGCGAACGCTGTTAAGAATAGGCTAAAAGCCGCGCTAGAACACCTTCAAGAGGCAGAGGTGCTAAGAAAAGGCTTTATTTGTGATAAAGAAATTTACGTAAACTCTTGGAAGTCGTCATTTGAATCCCTGCAGTGGAGGAAACAAAGGCGAGATAATTTTCGACGGCATGTTCAGAAGAAAACCCTAAGCACTGCCCTAAAACAAATGGAACGTAGCAAAAGAAACAGGAGCCCATCGGACAGCCCTGAGAAACGCCAGCATACTATGTCTTTAAAGAAAAAGAAAACAGTTAGTGGCAAACAAGAAGAAATTACCCTGAATAACAAAACAAGCCAGAAGAAAAAAGTAGACGCCACAACAACAGTAGTAGTAAAGATGGCTGGAGGACAGACCTTTGCAACAGTGCTGAAGACGATGAAGGCGAATTTTGACCCCGATAAGACTGACGTGTCAATCCAAAGTGTTGTCACTACAAAAAAAGGAGACATACTTATTAAGGCCAAATGTGTAGAGAATGCTACTGCATTCTCACAGCAAATTGAAAAGTCGATAGCCGGACAAGGTACTGTCAAAATAAGCAGCAGAAAAGTGACTTTAGATGTCCGAGACTTGGATGCCATTGTTGAGGAAGATGAGGTTAAAAAGGCTTTTACTACGACTTTTGGACTTAAGAGCCAGGAGCCAGAAGTAACTCTCTTAAAGCCAAATGCCAGAGGACAGAGGCTGGCTTCAATCAAGGTGGACGAAACAACTGCCAGACAAGTAGAAGAGAAAGTCAGGTTACGAGTTGGCTTTGTAAGCTGCCGAATACGAAGAAAAATTGAAGTAATAAGATGTTACAAATGCCTGGGATATGGACACGTCTCGGACAACTGTGAGAACGAAAACAGATCAAAGCTGTGCTTTCAGTGTGGAAGCTTAAACCACCGGAAGAAAGAGTGTCCAGGACCAGCACGGTGCTTCCTTTGCCCAACAACGGACAACAAGCACGAAGCAGGCAGCGAAAACTGCCCTTTCTTTAGAAGAGCCCTGAAAGAGGCCAGGGATAAGGCCCAAGCAGGAATTAAATAAGGCAAAAAGGCCTTGAGTTGAAAGACAGGCTTATGTGGACCCACGCTGCGCTGGGTACTTTTTACCTATTAGCAAGGGAAAGCATTAAGCTTATAGTGGCGCTGGCTGAGTAGGCGGCCTACTATGAAGCGCTAGACAAGGTGCTGGTCCTCAGGGACCCCGAGTCCTCTTCACGACTCGAAAGCATCAGCACCTCTAGCAAATGGTGGCGAGTTAGCTCGTTAATCCTATGAGACGCGATGGTCTCCCTGGTGGCCCCACCCTGAAGTAATGCTAACGCGGTTCCGTGGTGGATCGAAAGCCACGCGGCATGGGGGGGGGGTTTTTAGTGGGTATGGGTGGTTTAATAAAAAAAATTCACCGAGTCCCACACTACCGCTGTCCCTAGTAGTAGTAGTAGCAGTAGTAGTAGTAGTAGTAGTAGTAGTAGTAGTAGTAGTAGTAGTAGTAGTAGTAGTAGTAGTAGTAGTAGTAGTAGTAGTAGTAGTAGTAGTAGTAGTAGTAGTAGTAGTAGTAGTTAGTAGTAGTAGTAGCAGTAGTAGTATATGATATAATTTTTAATCATACATTATAGTTAGTGAAGTTGGATTGAGGTGCTAAAATACTGAAATGAATACTTAAAACTTGGACTGATTAGAAACGGTTACAGATTCTTAGTTGTGTTGGAATTTGTGTATCCCTTAAGCCGAGTTAATAGAACTACATAATTACCCAGATACCTCTTAGTTTGCTTGTGCAACAGTATTATATAAACGTATAGTTTACAGAGTAAAGTGTTACTCCTCAATAAGACTATGGTTTCTTCATTAAAAATTTTTGGTATTTAAGACTTGAACACTGGGGCTTATTTTTTGTAAAATTTCTCTCCTGTACGTCCAGACTTAGAGTCACAGAGTATGTAATATATATATATTAACACTTTTTGTATTTATGGTCAGATTCTCTTGATGTTCTCTATTAGTTGAGTCCTCAGCTTTAGCGTTGGACTGCCTTCGTTACAAATGAATGAAGGGACGTTTATCAATGAGTTTTCATGGCTTCTTGGTATCAAGTTAGAAGTGATTAAAATCCAGTTAATAACGCATAGAGGTACACTTTTATCTCATATGAATGAGCGTATCTACGATTTTATGGTTTACCTATACTTTATTACTTAGATTTTAGCTATCCTGAGTCACAAATAGATGAAAGACCCCTACCTTATTAAAAAAATTAGGCTATGAAATCAGTTACGTAGGACATCTCTACTTAACATTCTTCTTGAGAAAAGTTTTCAGAAATTACAGTTTACTGTAAAAGGTTTTCGCTGTAGTAGAATTTAAAAAAGTTTATTAATTAACTTTCATAGATTTAACAGCTACTATTTGTAGGAAGGATACCCAGCAAGCTGCTAGAGAGTTAAAAAATGACAAGTTTTTGATTCTTTACATTTATTAATCCATCCATTTTCTAGCTGATGTGCAGCTATTTAAGTCTATGAGTAAAAAATAAAAGGAAAGCTTGTGCCCTTTTAAATGACGTTCTAACAGGGTTACTGAGTCAGCTGTGGAGATAAAAGAGTCTTATGCTTAGTTAAGTAATCAAAAATATACTTTCTTTTTATTTTCTTCGCATAGCTCATTGCTTAATTAAAAAACGAAGTTCTAAAGGAAGAATTAATAAGAGTAAGTGGCTGCCTAGGTTAATCCTCATGAGAGTTTGAAGCCAAATATCATTTTGTAAAACCCCCCCACCCCTCCTTCAACATTCTTTTATTCGGCTAGTTATCGATCAGTTTCATAGATTCAAAGATCGTCAAGCTATACGTTCCGTTATAGCCCATTGCATACTTAAAAAACGTTGCATATCTTCTATTGTTATTAAAATTATGACGGATTTACCAGCCTTACCTTTTTTTAAACAGGTGTCAATTCTGCTGTTTCGTTTCTCGTTAGACTGTCTAAAAGTTGAAGCAGGGATACGACCTAAAGATACATCACTATTATTGAATATATGGTAACTAAGTTCATCAATTTAAAGATTGTCAAAGATTACAGTGCTGAAGCCCTTTAAGCTTTCCTCCAACCATTTACTGCCCAAAGAGGTTAATGTTCGGATCTTAACTGTAATTAAAGTACTAGTTTTATAGGCGCTAATAAGGAGTTACGTTAGGGATAAATAAGCTTATACACTTAAAGTTATATAATTATTCGACAGCTAAATAGTTTGCAAGCTTGTAGGTATTACACCTCTATTTCTCCCACCACCCTATACTTTAGTGGTGTTTGGGAGTCACCGGTTAGATCAATAAAACATTATTTATAGAAAGTTATAGAAGATTTAGTTCTTACGTTTGTATAATCTTCTACTCTGCTTGATAAAATAGAGGTATACTTCAACTTACGATCCATCTATCCACTTACTGATGATCCTACGGATCTTAAACCGTTGACTCATGCACATCCACCTAATATCAAACTTATTTTGAATTTGTCTAAGCTTGACTGTCACTAGGGTGATTTTCTTTTAATGAAAAAAAAGAATACTTCTCCAAGTTGCTGGCCTTTAGTTAGTGTTATAAATGTATTTCTGGGAGCTAATCTACGTGCTAAAGTTGTGGATATTAGAACCACTGCCAGCGCACTGACCAGGTCAATGACAAAACTAATTTTATTATGTTATAACCTGAAGTTAGAAACAGAAAGTAAAGCCTTAGTTTAATATTATTTGTTGATAAGCAGATTGCTCGTTTGTAAGTGAGAACTCTCATATCAACTTGAGCAACGACTCAATCCTTTTCTTTTGCAAGATTTTAAATAGAGTTTATTGCTTCTTTTATCATCCAAGCAAATACGGGGAAATGTTCAGAATTGAGATTAATATACGTTGAATTGAGTACGCGTAAATTTTACCTTTTGCTT